>NC_090997.1:21523560-21826590 GCF_041146395.1 Eulemur rufifrons | reverse complement strand
TAAGCTACTATACTACAATTTTACTTTTGGAAAACTGCAGCAACTCATGATACAGAATTATAACATACATGAGGTCAGGATACTTCTGCCTCGATTGTTGCTGTATTTCTTGCTCCTGGCTCAGACTGTCAGGAAGCAGATTCTCAACAAATCTTTGTTAAATGGGTGTTGAATAATTTGCATTTGCATTTTACTGCTTTGAAATTTTCCCTGTTTATTTTTGATTCATTATATAAAATTCATGAGCATCTAAATATGTAGCCATAAAATAAACCTAAGGTGCTCTCGATTTTAAATAATTACGAACAAAACTTTTTTACTAATTTGAAAAAGAGGAAGAGAGAGAGGAAAAAAAGAAACCCTTGAAACAGTAACACAATGATGTGAAGATTCAGAGGGGTTAGTAAATTACTCAAAGTCATTTAAGAAGCAAATTTCAAGGTTGGAATCTTTGAGTGTAGCCTGAGTTCAAATACCTGTGCTCCTTCAGATTTGTCACATAAGCACCACTTAAGGAAGCACACATGGAAATTCTACATGAATTCCTTCCACTCTTATAGCAGCCAACAAACTACATAACTGAAAAGAGGAAAAGAGCTTCTCTTCATTTAATTCAGGTTTTGTGTAAGGTCCTTGGATTTTTTTTAAATTAAATTCAGGACATATTTATTTTAAGTTTTGGTTTTTTAATAAATGCTAAGTGGTGATAATGACGAATGAAAATTCTTCCAACACAATTATTAAAGCTATGATTCCAGCTATATATTGAGCAAACACTGATTAGGTCAGCATTCAGAAAAACAAAAACTGACCAATAGTTCCTTAAGTATATATCAAATGTTTCCAATTTAATTTTGCTTACTTTATATTCCACTGCACTGATATTATAATGTACTTTGGGCCATTCAGTATTCACAACATGAATTTTCATTTTAGGCCTCATTGGATTTGTTCTTTCATACATTTCAAGGCAATGTTTATACAGGAAGTATATTCTGTAAATTCACCCTTATCCATACCATTGTTGCAAAATAAAATTCACTAGATAATGAAAAGAAACTATTAACAGAGACGATATCTTATAAATCAGTCAATGTACAATAAGCCACTGAAGTATTTTATTATTCACTGTTAGTTTACTCTCAACACACTTAAAAAATTGATCAAAATCGAAAGTCTTCCATAAAACACAAAAATTATACTGGCTTATTGATTTATTTTGAGCTAAAAGAAAAAGGAAAGTATCTACTTTGTTTCTAATATTAATCCTCAAATTTTTTCCAATCTATTACCTAATTCATTTAAATTGAAGGTAAGAGAATATGTATGTATGATTCTTAAATATGATTGAATGAATAAAGTGAACTTCATTGCAAATTAATCACTTGATATTTCATGTTTAACTCTCTGTACCTTCGTGATCACTTTAGAAAGACAGCAGACTTTATCAAATGTGTCATTAATATTTTAGAGTTCAATTTATGAATGAGTCTATGTTCTGAAAATAAAATGGCAGTTAATGAAGTTATTAGATGAGCATATCTCCTATAATTGCTCTGATTTTAAAACTGTTGAGCCCTTATGAATACTTTTTAAATTATTTTTTTTGTTTGTTTTTAGAGACAGGATCTCACACTGTCTCTCAGACTGAAATGCAATGGTATAATTATAGCTTACTGCAGCCTTGAACTCCTGGGCTCATGCAATCCTTATGCCTCAGCCTCCCAAATAGACAAGATTACAGGTGTGAGCTCCCACACCGGCCTTGTAACCCTCTGAATACTCTTAAAGCAAAAGTTTTCTTTCTTTTATTAAACTCCTTTTACATGAGCTCCAGGTAACATTTATTAAAGGAATGAATAAAACAAAGCCATATTTCATCCAAGCTTACCTTGAACTGGTCCATTTTGCATGATTTCTTTCATTATCTCAGTTTCCTGGTGGGAAAAATATTAATGAGCATTATCATTGTTATCAGAGCATACTAAACCTATTGGTGGGTATACAATGGTAGGTGTTGTACAACCAATTAGGTGTTATATAATCCAAAGTGATCTCACCATTTGCAATTTACTCTTTAACATGCTTTGAAATAGGCATGTGAAATGCCACATTAATGAAGTTGCTAAAGACAAGATGTACCTATTTGTTTTAATGATTTTTTATCACTAAATAAAAATTTTGGAATGGAGAGAAAAATGTAATAACTTTTTTATGGTAACAAAGAAAAAATAATGACAGTAAATTAAAATCATGTTTAATCAGTGTATGTGACCTCTAATCTTTTCATCATAAGAACTATCCCAAATGACTGTTTAGTGATGTTCCTTGGTAGCTTTAATACAGATATTTCTATGTTGCTTCCCAATGTGTTTCAGCCCTCAGTAAGGAGGCAAGGCATTCATCAATCATTCTTCTACTCACAATGAACACAAAGGGCATCCCAGATACTATAGTAGAAACAAATATTGACCTTTCTTCAAGGTATTTACATTCTGGTGGAATAGAGAGACAACACAATTGTCATTATTATATAATAAGATCTATTATAGAGACAAGCATAAAGTGCCATGCATATAAACAAAGAAAGGGAAATTAATCCTGCCTAGGAATCAAGGCAAACTTCACAGAGAAGATGAAGTTTTGACCTGGGCCTTGACATTCATGTGGCATATGACCAGATGGAAAGGTGGAAGGACCACTGGGGACAGAGGAATTATCACCTAGCTAAATAGAGAAGCATAAAAGAGCATGGTGTATCTGGGGAATAGAGACTAGTCTTCTATATCAGAAGCATTATGGTCAGGTAGAGAGGGTAGATGCTGGCAGGACAGAAGTCTACAAAAGTAGCAGGTCAGAACCAACTCATGAAAGGCCAGTGTGCCATGGTAAGAATACCGGATTATATTCTGGAGATATTTTGGAGCCACTGAAGGTTCAGATTTTCTGAAAATAAGAAGGCCTACGTAACCTGATATGATGGGGTAAAGTTTGCCTAGATTTTAACATGACAAACTGGAATCCAAGGGAATCTTTTCCCTATGATGGTACGTCCTCTTCAACTATTTTGTGGAGTGAGGCAAAGGATTGCTAAAACGAGCCAATATCAGAAAAAAGTCAGTGAAAAAGTATTTTACTTAGCTTTTAATTGTCTAGTTTATATATATACACATACACACACACATACATATACACGTTATAAAACTTAATTTTAAAACCCTATTTCCATGAGCATTTTTTAATTTAAGCCAATACTTTATACCGTTAATATTACAAAGATTAGAAATCATACCCAACCTAAAAGTCTTTAGAGGATACTTTAAGAAAATAACAAATTTATACTTGAAAATGTAACATTTATTTTAGAATATAAGTTTTAAATAGGTTTTTAATAGTTTGAATAACAGCAAAGCTATGCCTGTTTGAGAAAGTCAACCATTATTATTTCTTGCCATTTAGACTTACATTGGAAGAGACTCTGTATGGAGGAGAACACTGGTAGATCCTGTTAGATTTCTCTATGCTGTTGGGACATGGCTTTGTGGCATGTCGTTTTCCCCGCCCATCAGACCTACTTGCCATGGCACATCCATTATTGGTAGCATTTTGGTCCTTGAAGAGTGGGTAGCATGCATGGGATACCAGTCTATGAGGAATAAGCAAAGAAGCAAAAGTAATATTTAGGAAAATGCCATAATATCCTCTCTAAATTCAATTTTATGGAATTAAACATTCTAAATTATTCTGGGTACTTACATGCATAGGTTTCAAAATGTCAGCTGACTCCAACACAGAAGCTCAATAACATTACACTCCTCCCCACCCCCTATTTCTTCATTATAATTTTTTAAATCTTGCTTCAATCCATTTTTAATAAATAATTCTATCTTTAGTATAGATTTGCCTGAAGATGAAAAATGGCCATCAATAAATTCTGTGGTAATATTGTTAACAAGGGAAGGCCTCCTTCAATCTGTATATATACAATGTGGAAGAGTTAAATTTAATAGGGAAAAGACAATGAATTTGATTATTCCCAGATGGCATATCTGATAAATTATATAAATTTTAGAATTAAGGGGTTTTTCTTTTGTTTTGTTGTTTTTTATATTTTTATTGTTATAGATGCCTTCTCATAAGACTCCAATTATTATATGTCTGTGGTTCATAGTACTTTGGGGGAAATAGTATAGTACTAATATAATATTAAAAGTTAATAAAGTAAAAGTTATCAGATGTATATATTACACAAAAGGCAAGGAAATTGATTTTGATTTCTGATTTTGAAACTGAACATAGCAAAGTATAACTTATTTGGCTCCAATTCTAACATAATCCTATTGAACAAAGAGGTAGAGAGTAAGAGAGATAAAATCATGGAATTGGTTTTATAGATATGTAATGCTGAAATGGCCATAGAAGTACCCACTAGGTTTGGTTCAGCAAATGTAGTAGTGTCCAACAAAGTATGAGAATCTGAGAAAGGAATATGATTAAAAACACTCAAACACTTAAAAAAATCTTGCATTAAATATGTTACATTTGCTAAATATTGAGTGCTATGGGCTGAATTGTGTCACTCTAAAATTCATATTTACAGTGAAGCACTAAAACCTAATGCAATGATGTTTGGAAGTGTGCCTTTGGGAAATGAGATTTAAATGAGGTCATGAGGGTTCGGCCATCATGGATAGGATTAGTGCCCTTACAAGAAGAGAAAAAAACACTAGATCTCACTCTCTACCATATGAGGACAGGGCAAGAAGGTGGCCATGTGCAAGCCAGAAAGAGGGCCCTTACCAAGAACCAAAATAGCCAGCATTTTGATCTTGGATTTTTCAGCCTCTGGAACATAAATGTCTGCTGTTTAAGCCACTTAGTCTCTGGTATTTTGTTATGGCAGCCCAAGAAGACCAATACAATGAGATTTAGTTGGGTCTCAAAGATAATTTACATCTTTAAGCTCCTGAATGGCTTTTATCTTTATCATAGTGCAAAACAAAAGCCAATCACACACTACCACACCAGGAAGATATCAGCCCAAGTTGCCCATTTGAAGCACCACTTTATTAGGCAAAACGTATGAAAAAAATTTAAATAATTTATTGTCATCCATCAATATCTGGCACACTCTTCCACAGCATCTAACTTTTCTATAGAAGACCTAGAGCACTGAGTGGATGATGAAGGAACAAGGGAGCAATACACATGCTATACCACTGGTTATCAGCTGCAGTTTCCTTAGCTGCATAACTCAGCTCTTAAATAGATTGGCTCTTACAGTAGACACAAGGATGCTGTGTGAGTACCAGGCTACTTGTAAGGAAATACAACCTGCCATTTTTCATCAAATGGGATGGGGAAAGTTAATGAATGATATTGATGGGTCTGGACAACTATAACTTATTTCTTTATTTTATTCTTTTGATTTTTAGTCTAATTTTATCTGGCATTGTCTATTTATCAACCTGTGTAACTAACAGAAGGGTACAACAGAGATGTCAGCAACATGGATTATTTTATTCCCTCTGTGGGGACTCTGTAGAACCATTTGGCTCAGAACAAGAAGAAGAAAATGTTTACTTGAGTCTTCAAAAGTAAAATTCATATTAATTTAGCTAGAAATGTATATATTCTTCAATAATTGTTTCTAATTGCTTCTAATCTCAATAGATAACAAATGCAGTATATATTTAAATATAGTATATATAGTTATATTTATATAGATGTAGTATATATGTTTCTAAATTTTTTTGTAGAAATTTGGAAATGAATTTTTTTTCCTCATTCTAACCCAAAGCAGCAGCTTAAGAATCCTAGAAACACATTTGGGGCAGCTATTTACCCACGTTTTCTCAGGTACCACCAAGCCGTATCGATGCTTCCACTGTTGCATCCATGACAGTTCCTGGCACAGCAAGAGATCAAATTCTGAGGGGACAGATTGGCTGTGTATCGACCCTCAGACTGAATTGCTATTCGGTCAGCTGCCACACCTGTTTCAAATAGAATGTTGATTAATATTCAAATGGCACATAGCATTTCTAATAATTTACATAGCCCTTATTTTTGAACCTTAAACTAGTCTTCAAAACTGTGTACAATTTAAAATGAAGGCCAGATATCAATGAATATATGTATGTATTCCAGCCAGTTTAACTGTGTCATAATTTCAGTTATAATTTTTGTCCTATTTTGGTATTGCTTCATTGTTTTATTGGCTTCAAGGACTTTCCTAGTTCCTTGTTCCTTTTATGTGCTATATACTTCTGAACTCTTCATTAAGACATATGTCAAGTGAAACTCTTCCACGGCAAGAGCCATATGTTACTTACATTTCTACTTCCTACATCTAGAACAGTGTCTTGCATATAGTCATGGGTAATTTTTTTTTAAATGATTGTAACTAAACTGGGAAAATCAAGAAAACTGATCATAGAAATATTATTGGAAAGTTAACCATGTTAATCTGATATATTGGAGTAAATTGAATCCTTGGTTTTTAAACTGGTATCTAACTTTGGGAGACTATACTTAATCTAACCTGGATTAATACGAATCAATTTTATGCAATATCTAAAAGCTATGCAGTACACTTTTATGCTCATAATATGAATGAAAATGAAAATCATTATCTTAATCTTATTTCAGTAGACATAGAACTCAGCTTGTTTATATATAGATATGAAATAAGGTGAAATATTATTAGTTATAGTTGCTATAATTAACTGTATAACTGTTGTTTACTAATATTATTAGTTATAAATAATATGGTTTTATATAGCTATACATGTAACTATATATATTCTATAATATATATAACTATATATGTAACTAATAATATATAATGGTATATATAACTAATAAACAATTTAACTACTATTTATTATAACTCCTACTAACCAATATTATTAGTTATATGTTTATATACACACTAACTTCTTATGATTAAACCTTCTACTCTTCTGTTTACATAATTTTCAGGCATTGTTGTTGTTATCAGTTCATTTCTTTCTGTAACACATTTGTTGAACAACTGCTAGGTAACAGGCCCTGTAGCACTAGAAATTACAATGATGAACAAGAAACAAAAAAGACATATTAATAGTTCTGCCCTCATAGAATAATAGACCAGGGAAACTAGTCAGCCAGTAGCAAAAACTTATACATGCCATCATTTTGATTATGTTACCATATGTGAGTGACAAGATCACAAAAAAATTGGGGTGAATGCCATTTCAGTACAGATTTTTTTTTGTTAGATGCCAGCTACAGTCTCATTCTTGATGTTTAATTTCTTTTCACTTTTAATTAAAGGCAACAAAGGACTAACTTTTCTTCTATCCAATTCACTTTTCTCAATGGCAGTTATAGTTTTTCTCTCATCAAAATTTTCAGTGTACTGGAGCATCTCAAGGTGCTAATTTAGAATTTTTCTAAAATAATCATATTAAAATAGTTAATTTACAGATGTATTTCTCTATATACACGGTTTTTATGTAACTACAGTATATGTATAGTGCCATAGTGCAATTGCTGACATGTTTTAGATGCTCAATATGTGTGAAATCTATAACCTAATTCCTTCTCAATTCCCATCTATTATTGTGCTAGGATATACTTCATAGGAGCAAATGGCATTATACTACCACTGCTGATATTCTCAAGAAAATAATTCCCTATTTCATAAAAGAAAATAGTAACTCTTTGATGCCTTGACATTCAGCACAAGAGTTCAAAATCAAATTGAAATTTTAAAAATGTTAGTGTAGCTGTTCTTTCATACAGGAAATACTTTTATAGTGTAGAGAAAATAGTGGTTAAGTTGTTAGAAGCCTGGCTTTCAGGATTATTTCTGATACTTCTTGTCTTTTCACCTATTTAGGCCTCCCTTATAAAAGCCAGAGGCTTGAAAAGGTGACTTCTACAATCTCTTCCAGCCCCACGAATCTGTAGGTTTCAACTAAAGGCTAAATGTTTTAAATTATAATGTTATGTAATATGTTGCTCTTATACAGACATTTCTGAATCTCAACGAAGGTTTAGTCCAAATTCACTTGAAATATTTAGAAAAGGTCAGAAGATTTAAGAATGATTCAGTTCTGCCAGTTGTTTTCCACTCTCTTCTTGAAAACTTTCATAGGGCATTGCCTCTGAGACACGCTCTATTGTTGTCTCTGCTTCTTTTATTCTGTCTCCAAATAGACTCTGTGACATGTCTTACTCCCACCACTCCAAACACCTTTATCTCTTCTGCTTCTGACAAATAGTTTGAATTTTATTTGGTTATATAACTTTTTTGTGTATGTACATATTTTAAGAGTCTTACTTATTCCATTTTATAGCTTTTAGTTTCTCCAAAAAATATTTTTTCTTATTGTCACTAGTACTTCCTGACATAATTTTTTAGATCTTTATGAAAACTTAGTTTATTTTTCTTTTCTTTCATTAACACAACCACAAAAAATCAGTCTGATTTGCCATAGTGAATACACAAGATACAAAACTGTGTCCTCTGAAACCACAAAGGACTTACAAACCCTCTCCCTGGTGTTTTGGTGAATTGGGTAGGAGGACAATCCAGACTTAGCCTGGTGCAGAGGACACCACAATGTACCCTCCAGCCTAGCAAGTTGCTCTCAGTATTTCACCGCTAACATCTTTCCTTAGACATCTTCAGACATACTGGTCTAACCTAAATTTAAGACAAAATTCTTATATATTACCTAGAAGGTGTAATACATTAACCACATGAACATAAAATGACAAATGATTTATTTGATTAAATTTCCCCCCACTCATCTGAAATGGGACTCAGAAAGACCCCAATGTGGGTCCCTAACACATTAAGGACATCAGATAGCCAGGGAGCATTTACACTTGGGTTATGGGCAACAGTGTGGAATTAATAGACTCAGCCACTCCAGAGGTGAGTGTGGCTAACATGATGATTCTGTCCAAAGCACTGTGGAATGATCTGGTTGATACGAAAGAGCAATGACATTTACACAAAGATATCAGCACTTTTCTATCCCAGGGTGTGCCACTCTTAAAGAGCTGGCTTCTCTAAGAGCCATATTTCTCAGTGCTTCAGTGTTTTAAACTGTTTGAGCACCCTTGAAGTTACCTCCAAACCCCAGAGTATAGTTTTATGAAGATATGTGATAGCCAGCCAATCATCATCATGTTGTTTTATTTAACTGAAATAAATGAAATATAACCAATACTCCTTTGAGGATAGTTTTGCAGATCAAATCTTGGGGTTAACCTGAGTAATTCATTTATCAGATTTGCGAACTTACATGAATATAGCTATAAAACAGGCATTCCTTATACTTTTTGAGAAATAGTAGCATTAATTTAGAAGCTACTCTTATTAAAACATCGGTTATATTATTTTTATGAGTCAGAACCTATATATTTATGTTTATTTAAAATGACATAAACCCATTTGATCCATTATTCTTTAGTTTTAGAGTCTTATTTTACATCAAATTAGTTTGATAACTAAATATATTTTGCAAATCTTATAAACAGAAAAGAAAATAAGGATTATGTGGGTGTGTCCATATGTGTATTAAGATTACAGATAACATTATAAATGAAGAAGAACTTTAATACTCTTTATCATCTGGCCTTAACTCTCAATAGACAAACAAATTTTAGCAACTGTATTTTGTTGCTCCTTTGATTCACTGTCTATTTAAACTTAGACTCTAAAAATAAAAACCAATTTTCAGACTAAAAATGTTTTTTTAATATAATCTTTAGGTTGCTTTCTCCAGTCAGAATAAGATGTTATTTTAATTGATCATATGTTCATATTTACATATTCAGATTTTAAAAACCTTTTAATTATTGTTCCAGTCTCTAGAGTCAAGTGGGAGTTTATAAGGAAGTAATTAAAATGATTTCATTACTTGCAGTGGAAAATGCCCAGGATGCAGCACAATTTTTTTGATCCAATGGATCATGAGTCCAACCAGGCCACTTATAAGAAGAGACAAAAATCTCTGGAAGATCGGTTGTTGCAGGTAAAGAAGCCTAAAGGGAAAGGAGAGGCATATGTGTCAGATTTTCTCAAATGTGTCCCAATAGCCATCATAAGAAAATGTCATGCCCTTTTATGAAGTTTGTACTTATTTTTAAATTATTTTGTACATTGAAGTTTCTAAGTGAAGCATCATTATGTAGGATTTCTATTTCACTCTGCTTAAAAATGTCAATTCAATTTGGGGAATCATATCATAATACAAAATCTTAAGAAAAATACATAGAATGCATTTCCTGGGTTACTGTGCCGTGCAATAATTCCAGCCAATGTTTCTGTCATCTTGAATCAGTTTTGATCATCCATAGAGAAGACTACATGGTGTTATCTAAATTTGTCCTTATAAAGGACATTTACTTTTCTGTCCCTCCTATTTTGGAGACTGTGTGTGATTCTGAGGTGAAATTAATTTTGAAAGGATGCATTTATGGCAATTATATATTAACATACTTGAAGCCCCAAGGAATACATCAATTTTACACCAGGGCTATTAGGAAATGAAACTAGGGTGAATTGGTTGATATGTGTAAAATCCTTGAAGATTAAAACGAACTTCAGAACAAATATACAAGACCATGATGTCTGGGTTTTTTTTTTTTTTTTTTTTTTTTTTTTGAGTCTTGCTCTGTTGCTCAGGCTAGAGTGCCGGGGCATCAGCCTAGCTCACAGCAACCTCAAACCCCTGGGCTCAAACAATCATTCTGCCTCAGCCTCCCGAGTAGCTGGGACTACAGTCATGTGCCACTATGCCTGACTAATTTTTTCTATATGTTTTTAGTTGTCCAGCTAATTTCTTTCTATTTTTAGTAGAGATGAGGGTCTCGCTAATGCTCAGGCTGGTCTCGAACTCCTGACCTCAAGCAATCCTCCCACCTTGGCCTCCCAGAGTGCTAGGATTACAGGCGTGAGTCACCGCACCTGGCCAAGACCATGATGTCTTAAGAGTCCATGTTGAAGTCCTGACAGAGTCAATTTCACCTGCAGTCTTTTCAAGAAAGCAAAATAAATTGTATGAAACTTGCTCTGTTCATGTCATTCAAAGAAAATCTACATCACAATAGCCTGTTTTTTTCCCTAAACTTTTCTAAAAAGTGATGACTTTCACTTCTGCAAATAATCAGACTTGAACCAAATAAGGATTTATTAATTTTTCATCAGTCATTTATACATGTTCACAGACACACACTCCCCATCATTTTTTGAGAGTGCTTTAACCTTGTCAGAGTGTTTTAATACTTATTTTATCTTTTCAATATCCCTATGTGACATAATCAGAGAAAATATTATTATCTCTTTTTTATGAAAGAGGAAACTGACTTTTAAAAGTTAAAAGATGTGCTAAGTCCTCTCAACTAAATAAGAGATAATTGTGGGACTAGACTCAGGTTTCAGAATTCTTAATACCATGCTCCATCTCTATCATTTCTCTACTTTATTGGAAATAATTAGATAATTTGCAGCAGAAGTAAAATGTCTATAAATGATAAAATTTTACCTATTTAAAAGTTTTATGATTGTGCATTAAACAAATCAGGTTACTGATCTGGTATCTTGCAAAAAATTTACTCTGACAAGTACCTAATAGCTTCAAAGACTAAAGCAAGAAACACTTAGAATTTACAAGTCTGCTTGAAAAGTGTCTATCCAAAATAATTCATAAATCTAGATTTTAATGGAGGAGTTCGGTTTTAGAGAGCTATTACCGCCTGGTAAGAAAGTTGTTGAATGCTGAGTTCCATTTCTAAAAACTCTGCTATTTATATGATGCAAGAAAGTGCCAAAAACATCAAGCAGATCATGTAGCATGTCTACTTGAGAACTTCCTAAGCAGTATCTTGGAAAGCCAGATGATTTTGGGCTTCCAATGCCATCAAATGGATCCCATTGCAGAACCTTAAGGTTGGAGAAAAATAAATTTGGTTTAAGTAGATAGCTTGAAAGATATAGATTGACTCTCCAAAAGTGTTTTCCTAACTGGGACAGAAACACACATATAATTCACACTTTCCAATTGTATTAGTATTGCTTTATCAGCGTGCTTTTAAGCATTTATAATACTTAGTTGCCTCATGTTTCCAGAAAAATAGGTGGTGTCAGTGGTCATTTTAATTTCTCACTTTAAAATTCCAATTTAGTAATATCACTAGGATATTTTCTTTCTGCTCTGTTGACACAATGATGACATAGCTTACTTCAAACACATTTCAGCAGGGCTGGGTTATTTAGAATTCGATTTCCACATTGGAAAGCCTATTAAAGTGCTTTACACCTAGGAGATACTCAATAAATATCTGATAACAATAATGAGATACATATCTATTAGGGAGATTTCATCCCTTAGAAATATGCTTTTCCCCTGAAGGTACAGTAAGTTAAATTATAATACCAGCATGCATTTTTTCCTTTCATTATTTTATTATTCTTTAAAGATAAAAAAATATGAATGGCTAATCATTCCCCATAAAATAAGGCAATAAAGAAATAATAAGCAAAGTGGCATTTTTATTAAAAAGTATACTTACCAAACCACAAAGCCAGATCAATTCATAAATTGATTTATGAAAATTTTTACCACTTATTTAATACAGTTTTCCTAAAAATGAGCCCCTAGGATTTGAGGCCCAGCAGGCAGATATTACCTTGCAATTTTATTTGCCTCATGATATCAGATAATCTGATATAATAAACACAGAGAAAATTCTATATCCAATTATTTCATAATTACTACATTCCTCTGTGAAGTATAAGTGTTTTTTAGAGTTTGTAAATAAAAATAAGCATCACAGAATAACAGCTTTTAGAAACTGGTAATGGAAGTTTGGCTTCAATGAATAATACATTTATTTTTAACTTAATTTTTTTACTTTTTTTTTTTTTGCCAAAGGACAGCTTAATTAAGGAAAAGAATTAAAAGGCTCAGCTGAGAGAGAGTGACAGAAATTCCAATGTGACATTGGCTTAAATAAGATAAAAACTTATTTTTAAGAGGAAGTTATACTATGCCATGTGGATATTTTTAATTCCTTTAATTGTAATGTTAAAAAAAATTTATTTATGATTGAATTATATTGCCAAATCAGTATTAGCCAAGTTTGAGGTTAGATTTGCTTCATTATTTCTGTTTGAAAATTATAAATTAAAGATATTGTGGGCAAATATGAGAATTAAATGCAATGATAAGTAGTGGAACATTTTTTACAATAACTTCTGTGCTTAATTAAATTAAAATTTCTAAAGGAGTGGTGTAAATGCAATCACAGAGTAGCTTGAGAAAAACTGATGAATTTTCTCAAGAACCTCAGAATAAATTCTGGACATTCTTACTACTGAGTCTACATCTACACAATATCCACTATGTAAATCACCTCCTCAATCTCTAGCTATACTTTCCCCGCACTGAAATTTGGATAATCAAAGTGACCTGAGAAAGAAATAATGCAACAGAAAATATAATTCTGTTCTGACCTTCACAGTCTAAGGTCAGTGGCCATGAATATTAAGAAAGTCCTGAACTATTTGATACTGGGGAGGAAAGGGCCAATTTTCTGGTTGCTAATAGCTAAATGAATTTCTCATTTTCAACAATATTTGCCTTTATGCCTTAACTTTTCAATAGCTATTCTTTGATATTTCTCTAGTTACTAATTATACAGAGAGTGATTTTTTAGCGATGTATTTTTTGTAAATATAAATATGTACACTGATTACACTATGGCAGGTAGAGTTAGTTCTCCAGTTCTCCTCTTTCTTCATAGGAATAGAATTTTTATCTCAGCACATGCAGGCTCAGAAAAATGACATTTCCCTCCCCACAACCCCTCAGGCTGCTACTACGAAGTTCTGGCCTGTGGGATATTAAGCAGAAGTATCATTTGGCAGCTTCTGAAAACTTTCCTTAAGAGATAGCTGGCACTTGACTTTTACTCCTTTTTCATGATCTTTTGTCTTCTCCTATTGGTAGAAATTTGGGCATTATAGATGGACATAGAGCAGTCTTGTTGAACCATCATATGACCTTGGAAATACAGGCCCTGGGCATTGGAGAAACAAGAAAGAGACATGGGTATCCAACACCACAGAGTGCAATTCCAACACAGAGCCATTCACTTCCAGATTGTTCATGAGAGATCAGATTCTATCTTATTTAAGCCACTGTCATTCTGCAATTTTGTCACTCTCACCTGAGCCTATTTAAAACTAATAAAGCATATATAATTATCATTAAAGCTGCTAGAGCATTGCCATATTTCATTGAACCTAAGACATCATCAAATATAAGAGAGCATCCTAATTTCAGAGGTGTTAAAAAATAAAAAAAAATGTGCATCTGGAAATGGATGAACTATGATATTTTCTAAAATAAGTTCCTTAGAACACTAGTTCTGAGCAATTTTAATAGATGATTACAGAAAGAGTTGATTAATCAAACAAGTCTAAGAAACATCGGTTTTGAAAATTAGATTTTTGCTTTCACTGCAATATTTTTTATAAACTGCTAATGTGTGTGAGGCTCTAAAAGTAGAAATAATGTTCATTATATTAAATGTTCATAATTTGGCCAAATGAAAAATATTTTATTTCATCTCTTTTTTTTTTTTTATTGTGAAGCAGATCAATAAACTGGTGCCTTGTGGGACATACTTTAGCATGAACAAAAGAGATCCAGACATGCGGAGACCAGAGAGTAGGTGCCTGTTATATCAACATACAAAATCACTTCAGGAATCTACTTTTTTAGCAGCCCAAAATATTTGTTCGTAGAGAGGGGAAAAAGTAAATTTTCACATTTCTTTTTGAAGATTTGTCCTGCAGTGATCAATTGAGCCCCACTGTGCTGTTCAAGTCATGTTCAATTATGCCACAGTGCTTTGCATCGGACTGTGACTAGGACCAAAAAATTGAAAACCCGAGAAACTTGATTTGAAACATAAGATATTCATTCTACCACAAGTGCAGGTGAATAAGGAGTGAGGCTGGATATATATTTTCTAAAGTTTACCAAAGGATGTGGGGTTCCATTCTGGAAACAAGAGACACAAGGAAACAAAAGAGACTTGAGGAAACATAAGTCAATGTTTTGATGCTCTTTGAATTTTAAAATTCTTAATTCAGTGACAGCAAGAACAACCAGAATCCTATTCTGTCCTTGGCTTTTTTCCTACATGGATGAGAATATTCTGGGATGAGCTGAGGGAAATATGTACGTAAACGTAGAGTCCACAGTGACATCTGGCCGTGCCCTCTTCTGTAGCACCATTAGCACTTACTGCGTTTGAGAAGCCTAATGCCATATGCCTTATGCTCATGAGTGTGGGAGCTAAACATCAATTTTATGGGGAAAATGGTCATTTTTGTTCATATTATAAAAGTACAGAACTATATAACTGTTTTTTTCACTTTCATAGTCACCGTTTTGGATTCTATAGAGGCTTCTGTTTATACAGGTGATGTGTTTTGGGAGTAAGGAAGGAGATGTTTGTTCAGACATTTTTGTTGTTGTTGTTCAGGCCTATTCCTAGTCAGATCAAAAATTTTCATAACCTATGAGCAGTAAAAACTAAACTTGGAAGTACTTGCTTGTATTTTTCCAAAGGTATTTCTCATGCCTCAGTAGTTGCTATCATTGAAATATATATATTTCAGAAAGTAAAAAACAAATGCCTCCTATTGTAACTAATGACTAGAGAAATAAATCCAATTACCTGCTATGTGTTATATAGACAATGATAAAGTTATCCAGATGATTAAGTGAGTTTTTCATTTCTCACCTCAAAGATCAGTGGCATTAAAAGTCATCATATAATATATAAAAATATTATTTCACTTTAACTTCCAACAAACCATGGAAAAATGATGACATTATTTTTCTTTGTCAGTAATGCCAAAATATTCACTTACATTGGATGACTGAGAAAAGACGTTTGTATGAGTTAACAATGAGGTTGACTCAAACAATTCTAGAACATTTTTACTTACATTAATCTGATGCTATATATCTACAGATTTTAAATGCTATACCAGCTTTCTTAATATTTCTATACTTCTGTGCTAGCTTTAGTAACCTAATTATTCTCTTTGGGAAATAAACAAAAATAATAACGAAACAAACTTTAACTGAGCCAAGTATAAAAATGAACTCAATTTTCACATTTCTGTGTAAAAATAGTATTTTAACCCTTCAAAACATTTTCCATATTTATAATTAGGCTATAACACAGTGAAGCTTCTGGGAGCTATCCCCCAAATTCAAAAGCACTTGAACATTATGCCTAGAAAAACAATCAGGTATGGAGTTGGTTTGATTTGATTTGATTTGTTATAAGGGCATAGTGGAAGAACTTTCAAGTTCACCAGAAATATATAAACTCCATCAGGGCCAATAAATCCAGGGCTATACTTTTCTTGATGAAATAAAATTCTCCAAATAATGAAAGTGTGGATAATTTAGTCTTTGCAGAATTGACCTGTTTCAGAACCTTGCTATTCTCCCAAGGTTAATACAAGGGAGAAAGAACAACTTTATATATCACAAAATAGCATTTATTTAATATTTTACTGTATTCTGAGTTGCATAAGCACTTCTCACTCAGCATTTCATGGGGCTCGTACAACAGTATGACCCAGGCACTACTGCTGTTGTCTTTTTATGGAGAAGGATACTGAGGTTGTAAGTAGAGGAGCCAAAAGACTGAAGCACACAGGCTCCAGAGCTCGTGCTGTTCATGATGTGTGTAACGCTCCCATAGGAGCGAACATACTAGCTATACATGCCTTTTGACATGACTTCAACTGCAATGTTCCTGCTGGTTCAAAATGACCTCAGCCAATGAGAGTTTTGCATACAGTCATAATAATAGGTTGCCTCTGTTGTTTTCTTTCTGAGACACTGAGAAAGTTCTATTTTTCCCCAGAATACACTTCTGCTCCCTCCAGCACTCTTATTTCAATATCTTATCTTAAGTCAGTATTTCCTAAAGCATGCTCTGTGTAGAACCTAAATCCTGGGGAATGTTCATGGTCATTATAAACAAAAAAAAGAAGGAAAGAAAAGAAAAAAAGTCCTCATCTTGTAAATTTAGGAAACATTGGGTGAAAAAAAAAAAAACCCTTGTTAATACAATAAGCATTCTCAGCGTCTGCAATATTTTAATACTAATAAATAGTGTGAATCTTCAGAAGAAAAATATAATGTGCCATTTCACAAATTCATTTGACCATAGATGGGATGGTTATGGTTCTGCAAGTTGGGAGCTGTCCCAGGAAGCCTAGCTCAAAGTTCGAGTAGAGGCTGAAATTCATCTTTTGCTGTGCTTGCCAAGCTCTTTGGCTTGGCATATCACTGTTTCTGTTCAGAGAGGTTATTTTTCTAATTCCCTCAAAGGAAGCTTCTATTTGTCAAGCCCTGTGCCCTCAGGACTGCATCAGCTCACAGAGGTGCTCTCTTTTCTATTTCTCATCCAGGAGCTGCATGGTGTAGACAGTGCCCCACAGCCTTATTTCTTTTCCTTCTTTAACTTCCTCTGACCCACTCTGCTTGTACCCAGGGAGAACTATAAGTTTATGTTTCTTTTTGTCTGCCCTCACTTAGGATTGCCATCCAGGAATTCCTGCCTCCCAAAGCCTCAAGTTATCTTTTTCCAATTTCCCACTATCAACATATTTCTATTCCTGATTGTTACTAATCACATTCTGCAAAAATTTGTTTAGATTGAACCAATTCGTACAGGTTAAACAGATTTTTTCACATTTATATGATCATGGAATATTGATTTTCCTCTAACTCATGCTCAGTAGACACATTATGGGAATAATGACTTATGCTAAGGAATGAAGCCACGAAACCAGCCAAGGAAAGGAAGAGCTTTCCCAGGAATCTGGGATGACTCATGGCTCATTTTTCTTACTCAGGGAAAATAATTCCATGAATCCCAACTCTTACTCAGGCAATGTGGCCAAGGAAATGGAGATATTTGGGGATGAAGGTGCAGGGAATTTTCTCAATATGCCTGAAATCATACCACTGCTGGAAGCTGCCTAGCCTGTCTTATAGTCCATCATATATTAAGAAATGGTTTTATCTGGGTGTGGTGGCTCACACCTGTAAACCCAGTGACTCAGGAGGCTGAGATGGAAGGGTCACTTGAGCCCAGGAGTTGGAAACCAGCCTAGGCAACACAGTGAGCTATTTCCTCTAAAAAAATTTTTTTTTTTAAATTAGCAAGGCATGGTGGCACATAACTGTAGTCCCAGCTATTCAGGAGGCTGAGATGGGAGGATCATTTGAGCCTAGGAGTGGGAGGCTGCAGTGAGCTATGATTGTACCACTGTACTCCAGTCTGGGCAAAAAAGTGAGACCCCCTGCCCATCTCAAAATAAATAAATAAATAAATAAATAATAAAAACAGTTTTAAAAAATGTTGAGAAAAAAAGTAGGGGAAAAATCAGTTATCCAGGAGCATACCCACAAAAAGAATTCATTTTCACTGTACTTGGGGGCAGTTTGATATCATATATTGGGTGTTTTCTATGTAGTTACCAGGCTAAGAACTAACCCAGTTTTACTTTTTCCTATAGCTACAAGTTCAACTAAGTTCATATTGACCTCATGTTCTTCCTAGAAATACTTATTATATTTCTAATTCTTTTCCACATAACCAAATATTGGGACAACTCTCCAAAACTCAGAAACTTAGTCCTTAAGCTACTGTTCTCTAGAAAGAAGATGCATTTCCTCACCGTATATCTTGCCTAAGTGGGTAATGGAACTCTCACTGGTTCAGCTGAATTTTCTTTATTTCATTCCTGAAATTACTTGGCAATTCCAGGAGTTGCAACTGTATTACATTAATTCATAGCACAAGGTAATTTAAATTCTCTCCAAGTAGTAGTCATTAAGATTTTTCATTTAAATATCACCACAGCAACTTTTATGCAAACAAATCCCCAGGAGCCAATAAATGATTTAGAATTAGATTTCCTTTACTTTGCTATGGCGGGTAGCAACTTAGGAAAGAAATGTACCTCATTTTCTCTGGAATATAAAATATTCCAAACTGCAAAAACTGAAGTTCAAAAAGGAAATTTAGAAACAATGTCAAGGAAATATATATAGACACCTAAATGAGTGTTTGGCCCTCAATAAAAACAAGTGAAAGAGCAATCTTATAAAGTGCTGTCTTTTCTTAAATAATGCTGCCTATTTTTTTTTCCCAGCTGGGTGGGGACAAAAATGAAAAAGGAATTAGAGGAAATTATGACAATTAGAGGAAAAAATGACTCTTTTCAAATTGATCATATAGTTTGGTCATAAAAATTAAAAATCTGAACCATATCTCTAAAGATTTATATCTTACTGATTGTAGGAAAGATCCAAAAATACATCTAAGCTGATAATTAAAAAAAATTAGCTCTGGTTAAGAGATTAAAAGGCTTTTTGCTACTTTGAACCTGAATTGACCAACGCTAACTGACTCCACTGGACCTCTAGTGACCTTTTTGGGGAGAGATTTTTCAGATGTTCTGACTCTGCAATTTAAGTAATTCAGTGGCAGCTCTTAACCTCTGTCAATTTCAGTGTAACTTAACCTCTTTCCATCTCAATTTACTTTTCCTTAAAATGTGGATAATGATAGCACTCACTACATGAAGCTGCTATTGGAATTACATAAGGTAATGCACGAAAGTGCTCGAATGCTTAACACGCAGCCACTCAATAAATGTTAGTAATTGTCTTCTCTGATACTAGTTATAATTTAGCGGGCCCTACTACTGCAATTTGAATTAGAATAATAACTCCGGTGATTACATCTCACAAAAGCAAAGAGCATTAAATATTTAAAGAGAAACCTATGGGTTCACACTCATCCAAAAGCAAACAACCACTCTGTTTGTTGGAGATGTGGAGAGCTTCCAGGCAACCAAAACCTGATGTCTTCACTGAGGAGGGGACAGGCTACACTCCAGAGGCTTGAGAGCCAACTCTGCCCTAGGCATTAGTAACAGGCTTTGAGTACAGTCAACATCTCAACTGGAGACTGCATGTGCCTGAGAAACACCACATGCTGGGTGGTAAAATTGCAGCTCTGTGAGTAAGAGGTTCGTGATAACTAAAGAGGTACAAGATTCTTTGTGCGAGATACCTATTACCAAATGATAACACCTTTTAAAAATGAAAGGGAAAGCCAGTACAATAGCACAAGGCATAAAATTTTACAAAGAAGTTTGCCACGTCATGCAGTAAAATTTGAAGATATCCTTTTCACAGAAATTTTGAGGATTTTTGAGGACAAACTTTACTAATCATGATAGCATACATGCCTAAAGCTATCAGCATTATTTTATTCTCATGTGCTAATGAATATTCCAAGAGCCAAGAGACATCAAAGTTTTGATGACTTCACAAAATAACTGTTTAGTTAAAAAAAAAAAAAAAGAAGAAGAAGAAAAAGAAGAACTATGACTTGCTGAAGCTTTGGCACACAGAACACCCAACAATCAGAAATTTATATTTCTGTGAAATCGTTAGCAATGTAAATGGGCATTCAGTCATTCTTAAAGAAAAGGGTGTCTAATTGATAATAGTGAACTTTCAAAGTCCACACAAGACTTTTAAGGGATGTAACAACCATTTTGTGGAAAGATTTTTGGATTTATATGACAAAATTATGACTCTGCAAGCTCAAAACTCATTATTTTAGTTATTTAAAAATTACTTTAAAAGCACATAGGAACACACCTACACATACATGAATCAGCAAAAACACTTACTGTCATTTCATTCATGCTCAGAAGCATGGGGCTAGGTGGCAAGGTGCCCAGGCGATACTTGAAACCATCTTCTAAAGTCATTCCCCAGAATTGGCTATAGTTCTGTGCTGTCCATCTGCCTTACAAATGAAAGAGAGAAATGTGTATAGGTTATGTGATATCACTTTCATAAACACATTATCATTTATATTTCTGAAATTATTCGGCAGAAAATCTCACAAAATGGGAACTATTACTATAGTCTAGCTATTTTTGATATATGATTACCTTAATAATCAAGGCTATGAAACACTCTTCCTAAATTAGGTCCATTTCAATGGACCAATTATTTCAATGACTCCTATGAGGATCATAAGGCCATATCAATATAGACTAAAACATATGGAATCTTTACATATTCTAAAAGGATTAAGTGGTAATAAGGCCAATATATGCAGTTTCCTTTAAATGCCATTAACTGCATTTTAGAAAGATGCTTGACTATACAGAAATGTACTTATAAGTTAAATAATCTATTTTCTTTATAATTTAGATTTGAAAAGAAGTTCATCAGGTAAAAAGAAGCATCCATGACAAATTGAGAACAAAACAGTTATACTTAAAAAAATTACAATGGTGCTAATTAATTGGGTGTTAAAATATACTATCTTATATTAAATGAGTTAATTTGTGCTAAATGCTCAATAATCGATAATAATATAAAGTCAACTGATGTGAAATTAGGTAACAAAAAGTGCATATTTTTCTAGAGACATATTTTTTGTTCTTACAGAGGAAAAGAAACTTTGTTTTCAAAATTTAATATTGAAATTTGAAGACAAGAAAAATTCCTTAAGAGATAATAGTAAATGAAAAATGAGAAAGAGGAAAGTAATTTAATTGTTGCTTTTTTGAATTATCTACAACCTGAGGGCAATATATCTTCAGTACTTAAGTCAAACCTAAACTTTATCGTGTGTTGTGTTTATCACCAAAATTGTTTATAATATGATAGGCTCTTAGGCATGATTGAAAATTCAACTCAATTTTCAATAATTTGCCTGGTAAGTTAACACTTTTCTTTAATATGATCTTTCGTAAAATATTTAGCAACTTTCAGCTACAATTTAAAGTGTAATCTCTATTACCCAAGGAATTTCAATAAGGAAACCTCTGAATATATTAGATATTGTAGCATAATTCAAGAGACTAACAGGACGTGTCTTGGTCAAAATTGTCAAATCAGTAAACTATGTTTTTGGTGGCCTATCCTAGTAGTTTTCAAACGCAGGTCAAAGGCATAGGTCATTTAATTGAGCACTCAATTTAGTAAGCAGGGATGAGCATTTTAAAAAAATAAAAGAGAAGGTAAGATAGAAAATAGTAGAGTTTATTGCAATAGTGAGGTAAGCACTGTTTCTCTTTCTGTCCCCCTGACCCCCATGTGTGTGCAATGTGCATGTACTGGAAAACAAAGTAAAATGTATTTTTTATGCTCAAAAAAGTGTGAAAAGCACTACTACCCTATACCATCCTCCTTGACCTAGACTTATAATTTTCCTTTTAATACAATTTATCATTTACTGAACTTTTGTAATTTATCCTATTCTCTAATAAACACTGGAAACATAGATATGAATACATTTCTCTACACTCAAGAAGCTCATATCCTAACAAAGACTAAAAAGATAAAAATGACTTCAATGCGTGTCGTTTGTTAGCAGTAGGTCAAAATATGATCAGAGTAGAAGATTCGCACATAGCTCTGCCTGAAGGAGTTGGCACATTTTTTACAGAAAGTGAATTTAGTGTTCAGTCTGGGAAAGATGAGAATGAATTTGGCAGCCAGAGGAGAAAAGACAGCATTTATTCTAAACAAAGGCACCTAGAGTAAAGCACACATGTTTGAAATGGGGTGGCACCTCTAGGGAATGGCAGATAAGTTAAATGCTTAAACTATGAGAGGGGAAGGGACACAGGGGCTGAAAAGAGGTGTAATACAAGAGTCAGTAAAGAAGCATTTGGGCCAGGAAGTTATTTATGCTAAGGAAGATAATTATATTCCATAAGCTATGGAGTACTATTGAGGATCTCTGGAAACAGAGAGACAAGGAATGTCATTTCAAGGTAGGCCAGATAAACATGCTAGAATATAGCCTAGTAATGGAGGAAATAAATATCTGCGAGAAATTTTGAGTGTGGGACTTAGCAAGACCTGGTGATTGAGAGTGAAAAGGAAGGAAAAAAGTCAAACTAACTTCAAATTTTCTGGCTTGGTTGGCCAGAAGGAGGGAGATGCCCATAACCAAGGATTGGTAGAAATTCATCCCTTCTGTGTGGGATTTGCTGATTTTCAGAAACCAGTGAGGAATCGAGGCAAACTTATCCAATAAACTAGATTTTGAGTTTATAAGAAAAATCAAGTGGCGATGTGTTAGATTAAAAATGGCCATAAATTTTTTGCAGCACCTTCCATCAAGAAGTCTATTTCTCTGACCTTTGAATGTGCACTGGCCCTGCAACTTGCTTTGCACAATAGAAAGCAGTAGAATTGATGCCGGGCATCTATCAAGTGTAAGCCTCCAAAGAGGACTTATACAGCTTCCACTTACGCCCTATTAGAAGTATTATGATGAGAAGCAGCCAAGGCTGGCCTGCTGGAGATGCACTGCACCAACCACCAGACGTGGGAATAGGCCATCCCAGACAATTCAGCCCCAGTTGAGGCTCTAGATGTCTAGAAACACACCCATAACCCCATAAGAGACCAGTCAAAAAGCCTCAGCTGAGTCCTTTCCAAATTCCTGATTTGAACAAATGAAAAGCTGGTGGTTTTAAACTGCTAAATTCTGGAATGGTTTTGTTACACAGCAGCAGATAACTGAAACAGTTATGTATCTCCCTTTATTCCACTAACTTCCTTATTATCACTTGTGTCACTAATTTGGCACTTTTCTGCCCTATCATTGGGAATCCTTTTTTAAAGGTATGACATGTTGGCTCCTCAACAAGATGGTAACTTCCTGTAAGACGGAAATTATTCATTTGTAACCTCAGCAATGCCACAAGTGGAAGCATGTTTTGTTAATATCAATTGGTTGCACTGAAAAATTACACAAAGAATAAAAAAGCACTGAAGTACATGATGTAGAATGAATAAAGACTTGGATCTAAAATACTGACAAGATGCAGGAAAGAAATATTTTAAAGCAAAGGTTACATATTTGTATGGAGGCTATTTCTAAAAGTACTTAATAAATATTGAATGATATATTATGAAAACAATTTGGGCATCATGAAGAAAGAATAGCTCTGAATTAGAACTTTCTTTTAAATTCAAGGATTTTATTCCTTTTTCCCCCTGGTAAATAACTTTAGTTTTATTTCTTTTCTTCATAGTTTGTTCCTTTTACTTAACTTTATTCTTTGATCTGTGTATGTCTCCCTTTGCCCCAATTATACTTCATTTTCAACTCTTTTAAAGTCAAGTAATGTTTTAATATTTGCCACTAAAATGCAAAGCCCATGCCTCTCAACTAGTCCTAGGGCTCAAAATGCACAAGTGATGGAAAGAAAGTTTTTCTTGCCAAGGAAGGCAGCATTTCTGACAACTTCTGTGCTGAAGTGTACTTTCTTATGTTTTAGACTGTGGTTTCTCATGTATTCGGTAACAGTGCTTACAGTTTCTTGGAAATGTGTGCTAATTAGGTCCAGCAATTGAATCCTTTTAGGAACCTGATTCAGATAATTTCTCAAGATGACACATACTCTCATGTTCTTTGAGTGATTTAAATACAATTTAGCCACAGAAAATTATAATTGGTTTTCCCTAGAAATACTTAAAATGTCGTCAAGTTATCGCCTAAAATATTGGTTACACACACACATGCACACACAGAGGAATTGAGAATGATTTAAGAATATTAATGTCAACAAATGTGACTTTCTATATTTTCTGACTTCCAAGAAAATATTTTGGATACATTGAAATTCTGTGTCTCCACTGTGCTGGGAAACATAACATCTGTTTGTGGAAGGAAATGGTATTGCTATTTTTAAAAATTACATCTCAAGATTATTTCATTTTTCTAGGTGCTTGATAATAGATCTTCCCATGTGAAGTCTTTTGCGGAATGTGGAAGATGCTATCAAGGGTATACGGAGATTTGATCAATGGCAGTGAAGAAATCCCGAGGCAGATACCAGCCAGTCTATTTATCTTTCTTTCAGTTCTACAAAGAAAGCTGGTGTTGGGTGCCTACATCCTAATTCCTTTATGTAAGCAGACAAGCCAGCTAATTTATGAATCCTTGGAAGAGCACAGGTATTTCCAATGTTTAAGTGTCAATCATCCCCATTTTTAGTTTGCTAGCAAAGCAAAGTGGCTCCACCTGTCTTTTGACTCGACTGTGAGTAAATTTGGCTAGTTATCAGTCATTTCAGTGAAGTTTTCTAGATTGACTTGTTATGGGGGGGATCATCAAAACACTCTCCTTTTAATGTCAGATTCTACCCAGGGTGGCTAAGCACGTGATTGGCTTGGTTGGGACACCAGCAGAGGCAAAGGTGGTTAGCATGAATAAATCAATTTTGCTGACTTCCTGATTTTGCCTAAATACTTATCCAAAGTAAAGCTCCCTCCACCCTGTTTACCTACACCATGACATTGCTCTCTCCTAGATGATTTATGACTATGTTCTAAATTTCTTTTTTCTTTGTGCATTTGAATTTTCAACTACTTACTGTTTACCTTTGCATTCCAATTTTACTTGTTTTCTATCTCCTTTCCCATATCTCTCCCACTCTTGCTTTTTAAATAATGACCATTTTTAGACAGTCAATACATTGTTTGAAATCTGAGGAATAAATGAGTGTGCCGAGAAGCATATAGAACAATATTTCTCTCACCCATAGTCTCCTTTATTGATGTTTTCAATTAATTCTGGACGAACAAGGCATACATGCTGGGAACATTTCCATTGCTGTCCTGAGCATGTGCTGCAAAGATACAACAATTACAAAAGTGGTGTGGCCTTTATGGGGTATATTTCAAAATTAGTAATAAGAGTTGCACATTGTTAAGGTATAAAATATAATTTTTAACATTAATGATGGCCATATGGCTATTAGATTCTCGGCAAAAATACATCATAAAACATACATTAGCCACCCCTCAATATGCTCTTATCCTCTGCTGCAGGCAATTAATAAATGATGTGATCACATATTCATTGAAGTTTGAAAACACAAGACAATTTGGACAGTAGACTAATATACTTGTATTTGGACATTTTCTGCAGGCTAATCCTTTTAAAGTACCATGTTTTTATATATAGTTATTGTGCTTAAACATATACAATTTGCCTGTAGTATTTCAGAATGTTTGTAATTTAGAGGTATATTTAATGCAGGCCTACTGTATGATAAAGTTTCATTACCAAGGACATCAAACTCAAGCATTAAAATATATATTCATGATTAAATTTTTGACATTCATTAAAGTTAAATATGCTTATAAAAACTTACAAATATGTGATGTTTTATGACATATGATTTGCCTATATGTATTTAAATGTATGTTTTATTTCACAAATATTCCTTTTATTTGAAGAAAACATGCACAGACAGAATTCAGTTAAGTGCCACTTAAATTCATTACCAGGAATTGCAGTTTTCTTTAATTACTGATCCTTCATCATAATGATGACCATCTCTGAAGCAACCTGTTGACATAACATATAAACAAAGGAAAATTCTAAATTGAGTGATAACATCCATTAACACAACAAGTAATCTAAAATTGTGGTTAGTTTTTCAAATATACAAAAATATTTGGTGCCAATCTGATAGAAATACACATCTGGTGTATGTCAAGGTTCATACATAGAATTCTGGGCTTGTTCCATGAGTTTTTATCTTTAAACTGCATGTTATGTTCCAACAGAAAGGATTTGTAAAGCACTAAAACCAGATTGCCAGGAAATTAATCATTCAAAAAATAATTAATGTTTCTAAATAGATAAGCAATATAATAGTACTTGAATCAATTTATGGCATTTCACATTAAAAAACTAATCAAGTTCCTTAAGTGATTATAATTAATTGGATACGACTAGAACAAATAGCTCATAGCTTTAGACCAAAATACAAAGTCAATTCATTGAATTTACTTTACAAAGATAAATTCGATTCCTTTTCTTCAGGATTTGGATCAGGAGAAAAATTCATGAAATAAATAAGATTGCAGCTATTTGTCTTCCAAATCCAAATGTTTCTCAACTATTAACTGAAACTAGTTGTAAACTAGTTTACCAGATGATATAAACTACTCAAAAGAGATGAATAGTGAATTATCATTTGAAAGACATCAGTAAGATATGGTGAAAATAGTACCCTGGTTATGAATTAAATCCCTTTGGAAAATATAACCCATCAAATTTCAAATTAACATTGAAATAGCAAAAGGAACTTTAATGACATTTTTTTGACAGAACATATAATTGATATATCACATCCATGACCTTGAATTAAACAAAATGAATTCTAATTTTTTATTCATAAAATCATAGGTGAAAATACACCTTTAGAAAACATTCCAAGGGACCTGGTTTAACTTCTAGCCACAATGTCACAAAAGCCACTTATGAAATTAGCTATCCTTTGATTTTCCAAAAAATTGTTTCATAGGACACATTTCACAGCTGCCCCTCCCCTACATATGCTATGCTTCATAGTTTAATATTGTTTGGTGAATTAAGTTTTTATGTGTTTACATCTATTCATTCCTTTCCCAAGGATTTTTGGCACTTCGCAATCATGGGGTGAGAGAAGGAAACCACCTATCTCCTGACCTCAGGCTTCCTAATGCAGCAAACCCAGGAGACAGGGGAGATTTAACTTTAAATCAAATTCAGAGTTATAATTGCTACATAAAATTAGGCACTTTTAATAACTGGATTGACAATACGTTTGTAACTTAAAGAAACCCTAGAAGTTTTTATTACCTAGGAGTAACAACAGAAAGTTCATGCGATCATCCAAGTTTTCATTCAAAGGCAAGGGGAGTATTTCCCTGATCATTCTTAAAGGGAGAGTGGGGAATAAAAACAAAACTGATTTTTAATCATACCTCATGAATCTTGAATATTCAACATACGAGTTAACATGGACAAAGGGAGCAGAAATCAGAAAGGTCCTAAAGGAGAAAAGACTCTCCCTTCTCTAACTTGTACTCCATTTCTTGGTCATTCTTTCCTCATATCAAGTCAGAAAGCATTCCAAGGGACCTGGTTTAACTTCTAGGATCACGTCAGAGTGAACTACGAGACTCTATGTTCACTTTAACCTCACTTGAGAATTGGTCTCTTGAGCAAAAGCCATATCAGTTACATCTGCCCGTGGTTGAAGTGCTAACACAGTAAAGCATCAGCTTCTATAAATACTGAGACACATTCACTCACTCCTTTGCTGCACTCCTTTCCAACTCCAATGTGTCCCTCCTTCTCCGCAAGGCATTTAGAAGAGATCTTTTAAAATATACATCGTGCCATTTTCTACTTAAAAATCTCCATGTTGTTTCCTATCAAATTTAGAATAAAATCAAAATTGTTACCTGACCTATTAGGTCTTACCCAAAATGTCTCTCCCCTAATCTCGGCCCTTGTCACTCCTGTTGAGCTGACTGGGATGGAGGTTTACAGAAAAATGAAGGATTAACATAACAGTAGGGAGGAGAGAGAGGAGTGGATGGATAAAATTTGGGGGTAAAACAAATGGGATTCACTTATGGATTGAGTTTGGGGAATGAGGAAACAAAGGAATCAAGGATGTGTCATTAGGACTTTGGCTTGAGCAATACAGGGGCGACAAAGCTATCACTGAAATAAGAAACATGCTTTTTCAAGAAATCAGGAGTTCTGGTTTGCATATTGTAGATTTAGATTAAATCTAGGCTAGATATCCTAATGGAGATGTCAAGTAGACAGTAGTTTATGGAAGACCAGAGTTAAGTCAAGGGCTGGGCATGAATTTGGGGGATACCAGCATACATATTTATTTTTTAAAACCAGAGATTAAATAAAAGTCCTGTGGAGAGAGTGTACATAGGTAAGAGAAAGTGATCCAGGACTGAGCTCAAAACACTCCGGCTGACAACATTCAGAAGAAGAAACCCGGAAGGAGTGGCCTGTGAGGAGGCAGGGAATCCAGGAGGGGGCGGTGTCATGGACAGCGGGGCAGGAAGGCATTTCATACATGTGAGATGGTCAGCTGTGGGCAGTATTGCTGGGAGGCCAAGAATAAAAAAGCAGACATCTGAACACTACATTTGGTAATGTGGGAGTCACCAGTACCCCTGCCAAGAGAGATTTCATTGAAGCAGCAGAGAGTGACATCCTGTAGGAATGGATTGTTGAGAGACTTGGAAGTAAGGAAGCCAAATTTTTCTTCCAGATATTTTGCCATGAAAGGGAAGAAGGAAATGAGACAGTAGCTGGTTAAGGACATGAAGTCAAAGGAGGCCTCTTTTCAAAGTTGGGAGAGACAAAAACACATTTTGCAAATTGATGGTTAATCAGGAGAAAAGGAAAAAAGTGATACTGAGAGAAAGAGACAAAAAGAGAGGGAGAACTGTAAGGGTGAAGATCTTGAGAAGACAAGAGAAGATGGGATTCAGAGCTCAAGATGGGGAATAGATTCGATGTTAGCTGCAACCCAGATGGAGGTAGGCTGAAAACTGTGATGGTGGAGAGACGAGAGGATTCCTGTCTGGTAGCTTATTTTCTCAGTTACATATGTCTGAAGAACCTCAGAGTAAGTAAATTGGCTACACACAGCATCTTGACCAAAAAATAAGAAGAAGAAGAAGAAAATAAAACAAAACAAAAATTAATGACCGCTGAAACTAAGGGAGTTTTGCAACTTTAACAGTCTTTAATGCAAAATTAAGCAAATCATATATTTAGAGAGTGAAATTGTTGGTCTTATTCATTGAGGAAAAATGATCATATGATATCTGTGATTTATTGTAAAATACTTCATCACAGTGTGTTATAAAAGTCTGTGCTGGTCTGTACTTCTCTGCAGGAAAGGCAGCTGCTTGCTCTAATCAGGAATCCACACCCCAGGGGTGGTCAGTAGCATTCATTCTGAAAGGCCAGACTTCAGGGCACCTGCTACAAGTACTTCCATTATCCATATTTGGTCCAACACGAGAGGATTAGTATAATAAATGTCAGAATTGGGCTTTCCTTGGTAAAATCAGTGGCTTGTTAATCAGCATACTGGAGATAAGTAATCAGCTGTCATTGGTTAAATTAATAGTGCTTAATTTATGTTTAGCTAAAATATTTCAAAGTCACGTCTCACTCTTGTACAGTTTATATGTATCTCCTACAGTCATAAACCCGTACTCTTAGACCTGGGACCCCAGGATTGATCTATGTCCCGTGTCATTTGTCCAGCCGTCTGGGTAGGAAGATTTGTCATTCCCTGATACCCACTGTAAGGGTAACAGTCCTACCTCTGTAATATTATCATATGTGTCTCCAATAAATTTTTCATGCAATGTAGATGTGGGAACACCTAAAAGGCCAGGAAGTTGAGACTTCATATAGCTTACAGAAGTTGTATGAATTAGTTTGTGTCATATTTTTGTAACTGTCAGTATGTGTGGCAGAGTTTGGACTCTGATTTATCTTCATTATAATATGGTTAAGGAGGTTGTGAAGGAGTAAATAACCCTTATCTAATTCAGACATGTCAGTGGCTTACATACATTTTTTTAATGCAAACATATTGTACATAATCAAATTAACTTAAGTCTGTTCACAACAGATGGTATACTAGACTCTTTCCTTAATATCTGCTACACCAAAAGATTATGTCTAGAAAATCCACTCTGGCTCTGTTTCAAAATCCATCAGGGATTTTCCGTACCTGACATTTGAAGTCCTCCAATAACTGCATGTTACTTTCAGATATGGGTAAAAGAAAAACAGAGAAGGAAGATATTTACCAATACACTCGACTTCCAATTTATACAAAAGGGACATATTTTTTAATCCTTAAGATAAAGTACACAGTTTCGAGTCATTGATTTAAAGAGTTCTTAGTACAAGCACAATAAAAAGAATTAGACAATACCATGTAACCAGATCCTTGAAAAATAATATCTAATAGATCAGCAAATGAAAAACATAGCATCTCAAAGGAAAGTTCCTTTATTCATGAAAAAATAGTACAAATAAAATACCATTGTCTTTTTATTTTAGTTCATTTTCCACATTTTTAAATGTTGTGTAGAACTCTCTTCAAGCAGCTACTTTAAAAAGCAAGATAAAACAAAAGAAAAAAATTATCTTTGTGAGAGCAATTATAGTCTCAAGTGAACTTTTTGCTACTAAATAAAATGATTAATTGCTTCCCTCTATAATGAATGGAATAAAACCTATATCTGGAACATAAGTTCTACCTAAAATATGGCCCTAAATTAAAGTCTTAACAAAATTCCAGTTCTCAAGCAAAAGTTAATATTGAAGAAGTAGCAACTTCATTTTTGAATGGGCTATATTTCTCAAATAAGAAAAGCTCAAATATATTTTAGCACATTAAAAACACTACAGCCTATACTATCATACTAAGACTCAAGCTAATATTAAATTGATAAAAAGAACTTTCAAAAAATGCAGACATCTAGATAGTCACTGTGTTTTTAGATTATTCTACATTCTTAATTTTTGGCAGAAACTGCTGATTGTTCCCAGTATCATTTCCTACTATTTTTTTGGTAGCAGAACCCCATTCATAGCTAGGCACATTAACATTAACACACCACTGAGCAAAACAAAACAAAATAAAACAAAACTTTGGTGCTCAGCCTCTCTCCACAGTTGGCATGGCCATGCAATTATGTTTTGTCCAAAGAGATAGGCGCAGAGGTGCTCTTCCCTACTATAGAATGTCTCCTTCAAATGTGGAAACCATGCCTTCCTTTCTCAGTTTTATTGAGTGGGTCTCAGATATGATATTTGGAGCATGAGGAGCCAAACTGGATCCTGAATACAAGGCCCTATTCTAGCAATGGTGGAGTAGAAAGCTAGATAGATGGAGCTTGGTCTCTAATGACATAGTGAATCCAGGCAAAATATCCTATGTGTTAAAAATGTGTATGTTAACTAGAGTTGTTATCAATCTGATACAATTTTATCTGGTACAGAGTATTTATTAAATAAGTATTAACCATTGTAATGTACTCAGCTTTCCAGTTGAGATTGTAGAGTAATAGTATTGTCCATACTCGATCTGCATGTGGCGTATTACTCACTTGCAATGGTTTCTAATTTTTTCACGTACTTAAGTCTTCTGACCCACAAAGAGCATAAGTTTCTAGAGGCCTAGGACTTTACAAGACTCTTTTCTTATCAGTCTCAATGCTTACCACAATGATAGATATCTAATAAGCTTTAAATACTATCAATTACTCCTGTTAAGGTGCCAACTTCCAAAAGAATGTAAGAATTGCTCATTGAAACTATGGATAAACAATAATACTTTACAAATACCTTTTAAAACTACTTGATGTAGGAAAAATTGTGCTTTTGAAAATATTTTTACTCTTTAGAATCACGTAGGAATAAAATTAATATTTAATTTAACAAAGAATTTGACAAAATAAAAATTCTCTAGGTAGCAATTCAATCCAAATTCAACCAGTACTTACTAAGCAACTCTCTCTTCATGGCCCTGTAATTTTTACACAACAAATAAACCACCATATTTACTCTCAAGAAGCTTTCTACATAATTGATATAAAGTAATTCTCCTATTAAACAAGGTGAAATGAAAGAATACACAAGTTAATACCCAAAAGGTGCTTAGAATAGTTGGCTCCACAGTTGAGTACCAATAAATCGTAGCTTGTAGGAGGGAGGAATAGTAGGTTCAGTAAGCCAGGAAAAAGCATGCTACTCAGAGTATGCTACAGAGAGGTCTACTAATTAAGTATCTATAATGTGCAAGGAGTTTCCCTTGACTGCAAGGCCCAATCTTGTCACTATTAGAAACTGCACTTAAAACAAGAATGTGATCCCTAACTAATCCTGGGCATAGGGCTCTTTATGATGCCTTATATATTATCATCATGTTACAGATATATATTATTTTCATGTTATTTAACTTCACCAATTTTTTCAATGATCATACTAATATGACAAAATAGAGCAGTTCAACCAAAATACACCTTTGATTTGCTTACATTTTCAAGGAAATCACCTTCTTTCAAGCCCAAAATAAATACAACAGTAAGTGGCCTAGGATTTCCCCATACAGTTGTGCAAGTTGTATATTGAACAACAACGAGGAACTCCACTGACAGAAACTACAGAAAGATTGACCTTTGGCAGAAAATGAGAGTAGGTCAGAGAGAAAATAGCAAGGGGGAGTTTTGTGGTAAAATGGAAAATACATGTATTACCAAAAGGTGACATCCACAACTTATCTCCAGCTGATGGCTGTCATGTAAGACCCAGGGACCCTGAATTGCCAGATCTTGTAACTTTTCAGGAGTAGCTAAAAGTCTGGACTTTTAAATGTTTCTAATTCTTATTAATGCTATTTCCTGTTGGTTTTATTTTTCTATGTAGATCATCATATTGTCTGAAAATAATAAAGGTTTTATCTCTTTTTTTTCAGCATGTTTCATTTCAATTTTTTCTCTTAAAGCATTAAAAAGGAACTCCTTGTTAATAGTAGCAAATATAATAGACATCCATGTTTTGTTACTAGTCTTAAAAGAAATACATCTACAATTTTTCCATTATGTATGTTTACTTTGGGGTTTAAGTATGGAAATCTTTACTGTGATAAAGAAATGCATTTTCATTTCTAATAAGAGGGTTGAGAAAAGTTGCCAGATAGTATATGAACTTTCATGAATAAATAGCATTTATCTACAACAATAATCAACTATAATATAATGTTTATAAAAAATATGCAATTCAAAATAAATCTTATAGTATCCAGGAATAAACAAAGAGTACATAAGGCCACTATGGAGAAAAATGTTAAATCTATTTAAGGACATTTTTAAAAATCAAAGTAAGTGAAAAGAACTATACTCTTGGATGAAATGTCTCCATATTACAGAGTTCAATTATCTTCAAATAAATCTATAAATTTTAGACAATTATAATCAAAATTTTAGCTGGAGTTTTTGAAGAATTAGATAAACTTATTGAAAATCTGTTTATGAAAGATTAAATGTCTACATGTAATTGGTCAACCTCGAAAAAGGAGGACAAATACTTTGACTTACTGTGCCAAGTGTTAAGACATATTAAAAGGCTGTAGGTAGAACAAGGTAAGTCACAGGAAGAAGAAAGCCAAATACTTAAGCAGTGTATGAGAAGAAGCTCTAACCCATTAGTAATCAAAGAAATTCAAGTGAAAATGACAATGAGAAATCATATTTTAGTGACCATATAAGTAAAAATAACAAAGCTGTATAATACGAAGTGTTAGAAATCTGGGGTATATGGGTTTTTAAATAGGGCCAGGGGGACTATAAACTGATGCAGTTCCTGAAAGCCATCTGGAAGGACTTAAATTAAATGAATGCATACCCTGGACCCAGCAATCCCAGTCTCGTCCATAAAAAGACATTCATGAGGCTGTCCATCATGGACTTCTTTATACTAGCAGAGAGCTGAAGGCAACCTAGGTGTCCATCCACCATGGAGGGAAAAGGTAGGTAAATGAGATGAAGGAACATCACAGAGAACTGAGCATCAGTCAAAAGCCACAGACTAGGCATACATTTGGAGACATGGGTAGATACTTAAAACATGATGGCTGTCTAAAAAAGCAAGAAACAGAATGAGGTCTCTAGCATAATATGGTCTATATAAATTAAATACTCAACACAAAAACCAAGACTACATGCTTCAAAAGTGTACATAAAAATAAAACAAGGGCAGATTAGCTATAGAGAAAGATGGAAATGGATCATAAACATCAAAGGAAAGAAAGGAAGAAAAAAGAAGAAAAGGATGTAAGAAAGGAGAGAGAGAGGAAGGAAAAAAGGATAAAAGAAAAAAGGAAGGAAACAAGAGAGGGAAGGGGGGAAGGGAGGAAGGGAAACAAATCCATAAATAAGACAGAAGTCTTTATGGACCAGTGATAATAGTGTGCTCTAAATAGACTTTAATTCAGCCAACCCTCTCTGCCCAGAGATGGTGAGAAAAAAAACCTAATATTTAATTTTTTAAAAAGTACTGCCTATATGGGTCAAACCAACCACCTATTCGTACTGACAGGATGCCTGTTTGAGACCTCTAACATGTAAGCCTCTTAGATTGATATTCAAACTCTCCCTGATCTAATCATTCTTTACATTTTTCCCCACCTACCTAATTACTGATGTCAAACCATACAGTTTCTTATAAACTCATTCTGCACATACTACTCAAACCTATTTCCGCTAATCTTATCCCCTAAATAACACCCAATCATCTTTTGTGACTCAGTTCTAATGTCCTGAGTTCCACCATATTGAGTACATGTCTCCCATAGCTATTGCCTCATTTTACCGAAGTTATCTCCTATGTCTCTTTCTCATCTATAAAGTCCTCAAGAGCAAGACCATGTCTTAGGAAGTTTCCGCTTTTACCCCACGTAGCAGTAGTCTACACTGCTACACAACTAGTCCAAGCAGCTCTTTTCTCATCCTCCAGTACTGCTCAAAGTGTACCATAGACCAGCACAGGCCTGAGAAATATTTGCTACTGGTCTATGAAGCATTAAGTATGAAAAGTGAGAGCAGATGTATAGAAACTTTCATAGCAAGTTGATGGCCCCATTTTAGCACATGATTTTTATTTTACAGAAGTAGTGCCATGAGAGATTGAAAAGATAAAAAGGTAGACATTCACCACCACAACTTCAGAAGCACATTCTAGCCCACTGCAATCCTCTACTACCTTATTTTCTACTTTTACTTTTTCCTACCACCAAGTCTATCTTTCAACACGATCTTCAAAAAATGAAAATCTAACTTCTCTACCCCAGCACCAGCTATGTAATTTGTGGGGCCAAGTGGAAAATTAAAATGTGGGGCTGTTTTTCCAAAATCATTAAGAATGTCAAGATAGCAACCTCAGAGCATTAATTAAACCACACATGGGACTCTTCTGGGCACGGGGTCCTTTGTGACTGTACTGGCCACACATACAAGAAGCCAACCCTAATCCTACTTAATGTCTTTCGATGAGTCCTCACAACCAAATCAACTCCCAAGTCCCTAACATGGCCTGTGAGGTGTGACATAATAGGACCTCTACCCGCCTCTCAAAGCTTATTTCACATTCTCCCTAGCCCTCCAGAAGCAGTGGCTTCTTCCAGTGGCTTCTTCCAGGCTCTGGGCCATTCCAACCTCCTCACTCAGGTCATTCTTCTGTCAACTCATTCCTCCTCATTCCTCAAGTCTCAGCTTAAATGTCTTCCCTGACTGACCCTCCCACCCAGGCTAGAGTTATAGTATTTTACATATTAATGTTATATTCTGTTACACTTTCTCACAGCACCCTAAATGTTTCCTTCAGAGAATTTATCACAATTTGCAATGGTACAGCAAATTTGTTAAATATCTTCCACCCCTCTCCCACAACTTGACTGTGATTTTCACAGAAATGAGGCCTTGTCTTTTTTCTCTTCTCTGTTGTTGCCCCAGCACCAAACACAATGCCTGGCACAGCAGAGATACTCCAGGAAAAAGTTTTGATGAATGACTAGATCTCTCATTTCTGCTATAGTATCTTCCAGCTTATAGGATTAAATAAATATTTGCTGAGCTGTTTATTGGTAAAATGAAAAGGCCTAGGATAAATGGCAATTCTGTGGAAACTTTTAAATAATACATGTGTGTTTTAAAGAAACATTCCCTTAATTGTACAAGCATTAAGATGACATTATTGAGAAGGAGGGCAATGGTATCTGGATTTTTGAATGAGATATGGATTTTGAAATACAGATTCTAAGCCCCTAGTTTATCATAAATTGTCTTCTAACTATAATTTCTAGTCCTTGTGCATTTACAGTCGTGTGACAGACCTCCAATTAGCCCTGAATTTCTGCTGAGGAGATTTGATAAAATGGAAGACAGAAAAATAACGCCTCATCTAAGTGTAGTTGTAGAGTTTGGTTTTGTTGTTTTTGTTCCAGAGCTTGGTTATATCAATTATTCAAAGTCAATAGCCATCCTCCTATAAGTAGACCAATATAATAAACACACCATTCTCCTTATGTTATATTTATCCACTCAACCTTAGAGTTTTCAACTCCTCTATATGAAGTCCTTCTTTCTTCTTGATTATTTTAAAAGTCCCAGATTGGCAAAACAAAACAAAAAATAGACATGAAAAATCTATGTGGTATTACTTAGGCAGGAATGGTAACTGACTTTCTTTTGTTTTTGCCCTGGTTTTAATGGCATCAATATACCACATATTCTAATGCTAGGGGCTCCATTAGCCCCACAAAATAATAAATAAACTTGCAGATGATCAGGCTTGGAACTTTCATGAGAGTCTCTAAGAGATTACACTCAAAAAGGCTTGAGAGTCCTGATGTCAATACATTTGGAAGGAAGGAGGAAGGTAGGAAGGAAATGAGGAAGGAAGGGAGGGAGGGAAGAGAAGAGTTTTAAATAATTCTTATATAAGCTGAATGAGTTTTCAAAGCAGAATCTAGACCAGTACTGAGGCTGTCAGATCAGAACTTTCCTGAAGGTCCTGGTATGACACAGGCACCCTGCATCCAAACCAAAGCACTTCAGCAATACAAAAAAAAATTATCTTAGCAATCATAATAATCATTTTCATTTCATGGAAAGAAGGGGAAAAAAAGAAAAAAAAGAGACAGTTTTTCAGTTTTTGTTGTTATGAACTAGGATGATGCTTAAACACATTCCCAAAGCCTACCTTCTGGATACCAAAGCTGTGCGTGAGCAGGCCATTCTTTCTCTTCACGGCAAAAGGATTTGTAATCAGGACAGCAATCAGAATTTTCCCTTTCACAGAATTTATCACAGTAACACAATGCATTCGCCTCATAGAACTGAGTGACACAGCCATCATCTCTGTCTTCACAACAACCAAAATTTCTACAGTATTGCCCTTGGAAAATGGCTCTTTTGAATCGAGTACCTTCCAACATGGTGTGATTCCTAGTGAAATAAGCTCCTAGGTCAACTTCTCTCTGAGAAAAATACTGCTTCTCCATCCAAATTTCTGTAATAAAGTAAGATAAGATCAAGATCTTATATCCGGTCCACATTGTTTGGAGGTCGGGTACAGCTCCCACTTTCTGTTATATCCAATACCCTTGGGGCCTTCTCCTTCAAGTTTGAATTCTAACCACCAAAACACCCCAGCCTGAACCCTGAAACTGATCCTTTACCTGAACTGAGTATATGTCTTGCAGTTAAACATTAATCAAGAATTTCAATGTTTGCCCAAGATAAGTGTTAGAAAGATTATTATTATTCCTCCAGAGTTAAAAATTTATAATATTTCATATAAAGTAAAAACCTTGCATCATCAAAATATCTGCATAAAATCTTATACACAGAGATACATTGACTATTGCTTGTCCCTTAAAAAAAATCTAGATTCTTAAATCAAAAACCTCCCTGAAATATACATGGCCCAAATTATGGCTGCAATAACTACTGGCAAGGTGCAGGAAATTCAAAAGTCAAAAACACAATTATTCATTTCACCTATTTCCACTGCAACTAAAATCCAGGCTCTCATCAGGCTGCCTCCTAGGATCTGTCATATCAATAACAGTTGCTGTAAATCATGCCTGGTCACACACAGGCTTGATTTCCCATCTGTATTCCATTTACCTACCAGAAGCATCTTCATTTCAAGGCTTAGTGGAGCCTAATTCAGCTGGAAATTCCCTGAGGGTGACCTTAGTTCTCTCCACCTGAGTCCCTACTTAGCATCAATGTGGACACCTTCAGTGGAAAGGCAGTTTATAGTCAAGAAGAGTCAACACACAGTGCTAACAAGCAGTGGGGAGAAGGAGTTGAGAAGGAAATTCAAAGGTCAAGACGTCTTTAGTGTTTCTGTGGAGCTGTGCATTTACCGTGGGCTTTGCTATACTGTGTTTATTCATTAACTACAATAACTCCCTTTGGATTAAGGATAAGTAACCAGCAGATGATGATTCAGCAAGAGTGTCTTAGTGGACCAGTGGAAAAGACCTGTCTTGGCAATCAGAAAACCTGGACTCTGGTCCCCAAGCTACTGTTTAATTGCCTCTATGACCCTGAGTTCACCATTTACTTCTCTGATGCTGTTATTTTTCTATAAAATGAGGGTCTTCCTCTCCAAAGCCATTTCATAATTCTGACCCTTCAACTTGTTCCCTGACCTTGCTCCATATTCTACTCAACTCACACCTTTATGTATTCATTGTGTCGCTTTCTTCTGGCATCTTCCTCTTGGGCTGTAAACCAGTGTTAGTCTCTCTCTCTCTTTTTTAAATTCTATATCATCTTGGTGTCACTATTCATAATCCCCTCGTCTCTTCAATCCAACACCTACCAGCTCCACTTCTGTGCTATCTACTGAGTCACTAAACTTCTGCAAAGTATTGTCTACATTCCACCTGCATATGCCAATGACCTCCTAACATCCAATTCCCATGGACCTGTGTCCATCCTTATCACACATGCATCTTCTGCAGCATTCAAAGAGGGCAGATTTTAAAAGTGCTCACCAAAAATGAAAGAAAGAAAGGAAGACATAAAGAGAGAGAGAGTAATAGAGGAAGAAGAAAGAGAAAATGGAAACTATGTGAGGTGATTTATGTGTGCACGAGCTTGATTGTGGTGATTATTTCACAATGCATATGTACATCAAAACACCAAGTTGTATACTTTAAGTATATACAATATGTCTTCTATGCATTCATTCGCTCCTGATTCTTGTCCCATTCTTCATAACGTCCCTAATTTATCTGCTCACTTTGGACTTTGGACTCACTTCCTTCCCTTCTCAATCAACAATCATTTGAAATAGGCTTTCACTAATTTTTCAACCCTTTCCCCTGCCCAGTCCTCATACTTAATCTTAACCTTAAACTTCCAACCCTGAATCACCATAAAAGCCATGGGCTGTAAGACCCTATCCAAGGACCCCCAATCTTGTTATCTCCCTGACCTTAATTTATAGCATTTTACCTCTTGCTTATATTGGTCCAGTCATCACACAAGATTTCTTGCCATTCCTCAGACATGGAAGGGACACTCCTGTCTTAGCACCTTCACACTTACTGTCCCATCTGCCTGGAACATCCTTTCCCAGATATTGCACATGGCTTCATCTCTTTGTTGTCTTTTCTTTTTAATGGCTCCTTCTCAAAGAGGTCTTTCTTACAGTCCCTATGTGAAATGAAAACTCTTCTTCTGCCCTAGCACTCCTATTTTCATTCTTTGTACTTATCAGTAATATACTATAATTTTATTCCTTGGTGTTGTATATTTTCTGCATTTCCCCTCCAGAAGGTAAGCTCTACAAGATCAGAGAAATTTTTCTATTCTGTTAATTGTTTTATCTCTAGCTCCTAAAACAGTGTACAAGCTGGAGATAAAACATAGTAGGCTCTCAACCCATATTTATTCAATAAATGAATCAATCCTGCAACTTTCATTTTTAACCTTATAACTTCTCTACTGAGTACTACTATAAATGATGTATTATACCATATGATTGGTGCTACCATGAATTTTGGGTTTTTTGTCTTAGTTGCTCTCTTAAATGTTGCTTATATTTCTTTAATCTGTCTTTGCTTTCCCTTACTGATTATTACAAATCTCCTTGCTTTTCTAACTCACTTCCTCGCTTTCTAGAAATGAACTTCTCCCAGAGGTTGCCAAGAAAACAAAGACAGCAAATGTTAATCCCACACTCTCCTGTCATCAAACTCATTAACCTATCTACATTTGCAGCCATCTTTTCATCTTCCTTCCAGAGTCATCAGATAAGGTCTCATACTGTTCCCAGATAATTCTTTCATTTATGATTTTTAGTCTGCCATCTTATTATCCTTACCTCTTAGTTCCCATACATCTTCAGCCTCTCTCTCTCATCCAATTCCTTCAGCTCATTAGTAGGATTGCAGCAGAGACTGTTGTCCCCCCAACCCATATTCCCACCATCCTTACGATTTTGGTACAAATGGCTGGAACTCCAACTATGTGAAATATTTACTGGCCAAAGCTAACTTCTACCCCACTACTGACCCACAGCATAACAAGCCTGAAGTGTTGAAGAATTAACACACTCCCCCAGCCCAGAAGCAGATTTTATTTCATTTATTTTTAATAGACAATTAAATATTGTATAATTTATACCATACAACTTGGTGTTTCGAAATATGTATACATTGTGGAATGGCTAAATGAAACTCATAGAAATATGCATTACCTCACATACTTATTTTTTGATCATTTTTTTATCAGAACTTTTAAAATCTACTCTCTTAACAATTTTCAAATACCCAATACAGTTGTCCCTTGGTATCTGTGGAGGATTGGTTCTAGGACCTGCTGCAGATAGCAAAATCTGTGGATGTTCAAGTCCCTTATATAAAATGATGTAATATTTGCATAATAACCTACCACACATCCTCTTCTACACTTTAAATGATCTCTAGATTACTTATAATACCTAACACAATGTAAATATTGCATAAATAGTTGTTATACTATATTGCTTTTATTTGTATTATTGCTATATTGTTATTTTTATTGGCTTTGTTTTTCAGATATTTTCAATCCAAGGTTGAATCCATGGATGTGAAACCAATGGATATGGAGAGCTGACTGTATATTGTTACTAACTATAGTCTCCATAATGTTCAACAGATCTCTTGAACTTATTTTTCCTGTCAAACCAAAATTTTCCATCCTATGACAAACATCTCCCCCATTCCCCAGATCCTAATAACTACCATTCTACTCTCTCTTTCTATGAGTTCAATTATTTTAGATTCTACTTATAAGTGAGGTCATGCAGTTTTTTTCTTTCTCTGCCTGGCTTATCTCATTTAACATAATGCCCTCCAGGTTCATCTGTGTTGTTGGAAATGACAGGATTTTCTTCTTTTTCAAGGCTAAATTGTGTGTAAATAACACATTTTTTAATCCATTCATCCATCAACAGACACTTAGATTGATTCTATAGCTTGCCTTTTGTGAATAATGCTACAATAAACATGGGAGTGCAGATATCTCTTCAACATACTAATTTCATATCCTTTGAATATATATCAAGTAGTAGGATTGCTGGATCATATGGTACTTCTATCTTTAATTTTTTGAGGACCCTCTATACTATTTTCTATAATGGCTATACATTCCCACCAACAGTGTAAAATTCCTTTTTCTCCAAATCCTCCCCAGGACTTGTTATCTTTTGTCCTTTTGAAAATAGCCGTTCTAACAACAATGAGGTGATATTTCATTATATTTTTAATTTGAATTTCCCTGATGATTAGAAATGTTGAACATTTTTTTATGTATCTGTTGGCCATTTGGGTGTCTTCTCTTTTGAGAAATGTCTGTTGAGGGTTTTTTGCCTATTTTTTAACAGAATTGTTTTCTTGCTATCCAGTTAGTTGTTTGAGGGTTTTTAAAAATATATTTTGGATATTATATTAATAATAAAGATCCTTATCAGATGTACGATTTGTAAATATATTCTCTCAACCCATAGGTTGTCTCTTCATTCTGTTGTTTTCTTTGTCATGCAGAAGATTTTTAGCTTGATATAATTTCATTTGTATATTTTTGCTTTTGTTGCCTGTGCTTTTGGAGCCATATCCAAAAGGTCATTGTTCAGACCAATGTCATGGAGCTTTGGGAACCAGCGTTTAAATACTGCCTAAAGGAGTTGGCATACAAGAACCTCTCTCCCTCTATCCTTGGATGGGCTATCTCTGATATCCACATCAACATAGCCCATATCCTGAGGTAAGAATGGGAGCTCTGTAGTGAGAGGGATTGACAGGGATGCCCTAACCCATGTGTTTATAGCACATGGTTAAATACTTCATTTTACCAATGTCTGGTAAGTGTATCTACTGATTATAGTATCTTGCTTTAACCTTTTAAATTGACAAAAGCTTTTAAAAATCCCTGAAAAAACAAAAAAAACTTCATATTGAAAGTGACATATTTGACACAAATTCTGCTACTAATGTATTTCTTTAAACCAGTGTTTCTCAACAGGGGATGATTTTGCCTCTCAGAATAAGTTTAGCAGGTCTGGAGACAGTTTTATTGTCCTGACTGGGGAGATGCCACTGGCAGCTAGCAGGTAGAAGATAGGGATGCTACTAAACATCCTAGAAAGCACAGGACAGAACCCACACCAATGAATTATCTAGCCAAAAAATGTCAATAATATCATTGTTGATAAACCCTGATTTAGACACATAAAAAAAATTCATAAGATGGACCTCCAACAAGTGGCTGGTTTGAGATATTAGCTAATGATAGCAGTATATATATATGGTGGTGCTCCCTTAAAAATTTTGGGTGCAGTGCATGTATGACTAGAAAGGTTAGTCATGCCACACCCTACCCGAGCTTGATCCAAAAGCCCCTTAAATGAGGTACATTTTGGATGAGAAGAAAAGTGCTGTAGTCCCTGTTCTTATAATTATTCTTACTATATCCATTGCACAAGGAACAATGAGGGAAGTCAGCAGCTTTCTGATTTTACCTTGGGAAGAATGAGGTTGACCAAATAACCTCACTGAAACATGATTTTAGCTAGATGTTGTGAAAATGGACAGTGGAGCTTGTATCATGTTTACAATTGGCACTTCCAGGTATATTTAAATATGCAAAATGTAAACTTGAAAGAGGTAATATCACGTCCTACCAAAACCACTTTCTCTGATCTACAGTTTTGTTGCCACATGATATAGTTCCTTTTTCAATGTACTGCAAAGTATTTTAAAAGATAGAGACAGAGACAGAAATATGTATATATACAGAGAAAGGAGAGAGAACAGGAAAGTGAGCTCGCTGAAAACAATTAATTTAGCTGGTTGGCTTAAATCTTATCACTAAAGATTTAATGTTTTGAATTATGGAGTCTTCAAAAATTTTCTTTGGTAGTAAATATTCTTTGATGAGATCACTTGAGTAATAATAACTTACCTTTGAGGGTTGGGGTTTGATCCCTTCATCTTGACCAGAGATCTAATATGATCTCGGAAGGTGATAAGGACTGGTGGGGATAGCAAGGAAGGAGTAGGGAGAAACTTGCTGAAAACCCAGCACTTTTTCCTCACACATTGGGCCATCGAATAATTATTTGAAGCTACTTTCTTCTACTTCTACTCCACTCTGTTCATTCAAATTTTATAATAAGGAATTTCAATAAGACTAAAGAAAATGTTCTGACTACAAGATACACTTGTCTTTGGATTAAGCTTCTGAAAAAGACTGGAGGATTTTACACATGATTACCATATCTGCCAGTATATAGACATGTATATGTGTACATCATATGCAAGGTATATTTGTGTATTTGTGTGTGTGTGTGTGTGTGTGTGTGTGTGAATAATCTCATATGATCCTTGCAACAGTCTGTGATGGCAAAGAGTATGGCTATTATCCCTATTTTAGATATTAGAGATGCAGGACTAAGGCTCCAGTGACTGAGCAAGGTGACATGGCCAATGAGGACTGTTGTACACCAAGCTTAGTGAGCACTTCCCTGGCCCATCCTGCCTTTCTGTCTACATGTTCACCTGGCCCTTCTGTCTGAAGTCTGGACTTAGCCCATGATATTATTTGGATAATCTTTCCAAATCTATGGAAGTTTACCGATTAATGTAGATTTGGTCTCTAATTAGATATTGCAGAGAAAATTGAAAGGAAAATTAAAAACTTAACAGATCCATAAAATGGAAAAGAGGACTTTGCAAAAGCTTATCAACTGACAATAGCAGAGGATGCTGGGCCCAGGTCCAGACTTTTGGAAATTTTGCTCAAGGCCTTCTAACCTCTCATTACAAATGAACAGGTACTTTGGGCTCTACTTTCCTCTTGTTTTTTTTTTTTTTACTTTTTTTGCAAAAGCCATTTCAACATCTTTTTCCATTTCTTATTTCTCCACAGAGAACTGCATGATATCGTGATTTATGTAGTGTGCATTTGTAGATTAAGACAGCCTGGAGAGGATATTTGGCCTAAATAATCACCCACCAAAGAAAACTTCTAATGGGCCAAGACTATGCATCCATTTGAGCCTGGAAGGAAGAGGAAAAGAGGCCCTAACAAAAGCCTCATTTCACTTCCCACCCTATCTCCACTCTGGTTCAAGGGCCTCCCATGGAAATTGTGTTGCCAATTCTTTGCCTCCATGTAGACTGGGGAGGAGCTATTCAAACTTCATAATGACAAAACCCCAAAAGAAACCAAAAATGGGAAAGAAAACATGAAGGAAAATGCATGATGGCAAAGAGGGTAGCAAAAGACTACATTGGAAAAGAGCTAACAGAAAAAAGTTATTAGGGAGATAAAGTTGTACATATAAGAACAAAGTTTTCTTTTCACATCAAAATTCTAATTTCAATATATTTCAACAGGAAACAATGGGAAATGCAAAAGAGTTCTTTCTAAAGCAAATAAAAAATTGTAATTAGTGCTTCATTTCACAAGAGGTACTCAATAATAAGAAATAAGCTTACTGTCTCAATCTCTTAGCGTGCTTCTAGCCAGTACCGTGCTTTGAGGAAAGTTAGTTTTATGCACTCATTCTTTTGCTCAAGAAAACGAATGTTCAACTGAAAATGTATTTCAGACACTGTGCTATATTCTCAGGATACACAGATTAATGAAACGAGATCTTAATCCTTAAAGACCAACACAGCATAGCCAGGGAAGCCAATGTGTAAAGAAATAATTGCAATAAGCCTTGATAGGTGTTATTACTGGGATGTGTAGAAAGTATAACAAGAGAACAAAGAAAGGAGTAGTCAATCCTTCCTGGTGATATAAAGGGAAAAAAAAAACACTAAGAAAATGACATTTCAGTTGAATCTTAAACAGTAAGTAGCATATTTGCCATGTAAAGTAGACAGCAGAATTTCTAGACTGAGAAACAGACTATATGAGTCAGTTGTTTTTGCTCCCAACAATTCTTTTTTCTTTAAGTAACAGCACATAGTCTTTTTGGGGGGATCTATTCTTCTCCCAATTTGCAAAGTCCTAGTGAGACCATCAGTTATAGGTCTTCACCCTCACCACTTCCCAGAGTTATTGCACATGACATAAGCTAAGCCAGGCACTCACTCCTGAATATTCAGTGAAAGGACTGGTATACAAAGCAGACAGAGCTGGGTCATTCAGATGCTAACATTCCCCAAATTGACCATGAGTTGACAAAGATCCCTGGTTATTTATCTTTTCCTTAATTTCTGTTAATATAATGCTAATATTCTTCTAACAAATTAACCCTCCTTTTGGGGGGCTTAAATTAACTGGAGTCTGTGTCTGTTGTTTGTAATCAAAGAATACTTGAAACAGAAACGTATTCCAAATTTACAAGACAAGGACATGGCCAGAATGTCATTTTTTGGTAAATCATTATGTTAGTAGAATATAGATTGGATGACGGTGAAATTGGAAGCTAGGAGATGAGTCAGGACACTACTGCAGTAGTCTAGGCAAAAGATAATAAGAACTTACCCTGGAAAATGATTCTACAATAGAGAATTAAATAAGAGAGATACTAAGGCTGTGGGGATAAATGAATAGGGGTTGCCTACGGTGAATTTCTTGCATGAATGAATAGATAGTAACATTATCTTAGAAGAAGCTGTTTAGAGCAAAGATAAGCTCGGTTTGAAGCCTATTAGGTTTGATTTTCTGGTATGTTATCCAGATGGATATGGCTAATGAACAACTGGATTCTATCTTTGCTGTAGTGTAGATGTGGAAGCCATCAACATATAGTTGACAGTAAAAGCCATGGAAGTGAACGGTATTTTGCATAATCAGCCAGGAATGAAGCACAACTCTGTCAGTAAGATATTTGAACAGTTTAAATGTATTTGTAAGTCTTCTGCAAAGAATTTTATTTTAGAACTTCATGGGTCCTACTGGAAGCTTGGGATTTTTAAATAATTGTTTTCATAAAGTATATGGAAATTCCAAATGTTCCTCATATATTAGTTTTATGAGCAACATCATGGCATAAAAGAACAAGTCTTAGCTTTGGATTCAAATAAAAATGAGATTGGAATTCCTTATTAGCTATATGACATTGGTCAAGTTAGTTACCTTTATACAGGCTTGGTTAACTCAAACATCAAACTAGGAAGCAGAATACCAAACTTATGGAGTTGCTCTGAGGATTAAATAAGATAAGGTATGAAAAAGTACTGGAACCACGTAGAAGTTTCTTTACTTGTGAAGATTTGTTGAAAAATCAACTCAGAATAAAGCATATAAATAGGAGAAAATCTATGAAATTTATTTTAACGTGTTTACACAAGAACTCTTAGAAAATGAAGATGCAACTCCCCAATAGTGTTCAGAAGCTTATATGACTTTCTGATAAAATGGGTTATGGGAGGAAAGAAAAGAGGAATTCTGTCCATAGCCAATGAAGCATTACTAGGGAGGATGAATGGATTGGGAAAAAGGATTAACTGGTAAATAGTTCCCTTTGGAAATTAAATGAACCTGAGAGATGGGACATTATCTTCTTAAGGAGTCTTTTCAGGTGTAGTCACATTCCTGGTCTTACAGGGAAGAGAAGAATAAAAGAACAAGTGTTCTCCTAGGTGGGTCTGGATCTCAGGCAGATAAAGAAAGGGTCAACATTTTGGGACAGCTGATGGTGGTGGGGGTGGGGAGAGTCAGAGAGACCTTGGGGCTTCTCCAGTCAGCCCATCATATCAAAATGCCATATTTTGGCATGATTTTCTTCACTTGCAAAGAATTAGTTTGCAAAAGGCTGATCTTAAGTTGATGTGTTTCAAAGTCCAAAAGGACTTGGAAGGTTTTAGCCAAGTGTGGTCCCTAGATGTATTTCCCCTAAAATGACTTAAACCAAGCATAATCTTCTCCTCTTTGCTGATATTTTAAATCTGTTCAATTAGGAATCTTTTTCAAAATACGACTGTTTTATCTTTATAAAAATGTATGAATAAGATCAGCCACTTTCTCAATGATCTCTACACAGGTGAAAGGGAACTTTTTGGCATATGGTATCAGCATTCACTGTCTCATCACTCGTTTTAATGTGCAAATTTGAAGGGGATTTGAGCCTATGGAATCACCACTAGCTTGGGAAATCATCCCAAATTTATGTCACCTGCACACTCTTAATGCTTAAAAGCCCTTTCATTTACAAACCCATAGTCACACTTCAGAACACCTAATCCAGTGGTTTTCACACTGGTTGCAGATTAGAATCACTTGCTAAGTAAAAACTACCAAAAAAAAATTAAGCTAGTTTCCATATCTCATCTTAAGAAATTATGACTCTGTTGGTATACAATAAGATGGAGTCAGCTGAAACACAATTACTGCAGTCACACACTCACAAACTTTCATTTTTTCAATCAATTTTTCCTTTTCTTTTACCTATTAATTTCAATGGTATAGACACAGGGCCTTGGTGTATTTTATGATTTGTCATTTTCTTTTTTAAGATGGGTTTTGCTCTTTTTCCTGGGCTACCGTGCAATGACATCATCATAGCTCACCACAATCTCAAACTCTTGGGCTCAAGCTATCCTCCCACTTCAGGTTCCTGAGTAGCTGGGACTACAGGTGACCACCACCGCACCTGGCTGTGGATTCATTCTTATTGAAACATGAGTCATCGCATGTACTTGTGCAACACTTATCCATTTCCTCATCACTTCTTATATATAAAAATTATGTCTATTTTCCATCCCACCACGCTTTTTCCTTTTGGCCCTCATTTTGTACTTATCAGGCATGATGGGGTTAATCATGATGATAAATTACTTCAAAATTAACAGATGGATAGCAGACTTCCTATGACTCAAGATAAAATATGACTAATATAACCTAACATTACTGCTAACCCCATCTATTGGTGGTGGGCGCTTTTTCTTGCAGTATAATTTTGTTCAAATAGTGAGAAGTTCACAAATTGAAAATTTATAAATTGAAAAGCTTCAGATACATAATAGGCACTCGATATATATTAGTTTCCTCTCTAAATTATTTCCTTGGGTTGCCCCTCCCTTTCCTATCATTTACCTTGGAATAATAAATGCATTAGGCAGATCTTGTCTAATCTTAAATGCTAATCTCTAGTAGGCTGTTAATATTCAGCCATCGTATTTCTTCCCTTTGTAGAATAGAAAAGAGTTTGTATTCATGAGTGGGAATCCTCAGGGTATTCATATCCCATTTACTCACAGAGATGGTGATAACAGCCCATTCAAAAATGATGAAGTTTAATCGGAACAGAATGAGGAAAATGAGATGAAACACCAAATGAGACGCATGCACGTGGGTTGAAGGAGGGATGATGGGTCCAGACAAGGACAGGGCTCTTTTGTTTCTCACCAACAGTAGCTACCTTTGGACGAGTTGTTACAGAGACATTATGTTGGGGTCCTTTCCTTGCCATGGTGAGGCAGGAACCACAGCTAACTGGAAAAGCTGTTTTGAGCAGCTGCTTTAGTGAACACCAGACCAGAGAAAAAGGAAGTGTTTCCATCATCACAAACAAAAAGGATAATAAAGACTAATCTCCTTCTAAAATGTTTCAAAGCTCCAAGAACCAATTTTTTTAAAGGAACACATCCTTTGCACAATATAGGGAGATATAAATAACACACCTGAAATGGTATCATTTAAAACAGTGTGGTAAGAAAGAGAGAGTTTGGGATTTGGAATCAAAGATAACCGAATGTAGGTTCTGGCATTGGCCTTATCTTTTGGTGCATTCCTTTGTTAGAGGTCACTTAATCTTTCTGTGACTCCATTCATGGGTGAAATGATAATAAGTATGCCAGTTCAGTATACTTTCAGAATAACATTTAGGTTATTTGTGTGAAGGACATCAACAATTTAGGCCATGTTTGGCTGAGCCAAGCTCAAACTACTTCCTCGTTTCTACCCTTCTTGCAACATGGTGCAAGCCCTGTGCCTGCACATTTTGCTGTTGAACTCAGAGTCTCAGTTTAGGCATCTAACAACTAACTGTTAAAGAGGAACTTGTATTAAATGCATACATCTGAACAAGAAGAGCCAACAGTTCAAGCACAGTACAGGCCGAATTCACATCAGATCCTGTCATATTTCTGTCCCCCAAAAGTGAGAGAATCTGCAGCACTATGAAGTCTGGTTTAATCATATAAAATTTACATTACCAAATAGCTCTCACAGATTCTGTGTCTAAGACAGCAGCATTCAGATTACTTTATAGCTATCAACAATAATGTGTTGGTTTATTTTACATTTGTGTAACCAAAGAGCCCCTTTAGATAACTTTTCAAAATGACTCCCAATTTGAGTTTGAGTTATGATTTCAAGGGATATAGAAACTAGCTGCAGATTTTTAATGATAGTTATTTGGCTCGTTTGCTCTTCTATGAGGTTGAAGATGGCTCCTCTCCTTTTCAAGCAGGGTACCCTGATGCCTCACAATATCAGGAGGTAGGAAAAAATGAAAATTGCTTTATAATGTATGGTGATATTGAAATTGACTTGTATAGTAAATGCAATTTTAGAATTAAAGGGTTAAATTTCCTAGAATTCCATTGCTTTCTAAAAAGGACCAAAAAAATCCATTACCAGGAAAAGAATATTCTCAGATCATTCTACATCAGAGTGTGTCCTCATATGGCTCCACTTATTGGCCATGACACCTTTCAAAATCTATATCTCTCATCTAGATTTTGCTCCAAAGTCTTCACCCATCCATTTTTAACTGCATACCGGACATGCCCACTTAAATATTTTTTAGTTATCTTAAATTCAACACTCCTAAAACTAAATTCACATTTTTCCCTTTCCACTCCCCTCTTTTTTCCTCCCCAACCCTGCCCCCCTCCACATACATACACACACAAACACACACACACACCCACATACAAACTTCTTCTATATTCCAGTATTTGTCAGAATAGGCTAGTTTTATTCTCCAGGAACAAACAACTCCAAAATCTCAAACACATAACATCGACAGTTTATTTCTAGCTCATACAAGGTCTTCTCTTGTCTAGGCAACAATCCAAAGCAGCTGTCCCCTGTGAGGTGACTCAGGGTTCCCAGCTGCTTTGATTCTGTGGCTTTACAATCTCAACATATGGCCTCCCTGCTTCTTGCCAAAGAGGAAGAAAAGAATTAGAGAATGGTACAAGGGTTTCTATTGCTTCATCCCAGAAGTAACATACATCACTTCCATTTACACTTCATGGTTCCTCCTAACTGCAAGGGCATTGCCAAGTATAGTTTTCCATGTACCAGAAAGAAAGAACAAAAGACAAAAGACACATAGCATTGTCTTTGGCCAAATTTCCTATTTCAGATTCCCAGGTCAGAAACTATGGTTTTATCCACTTTTCTCCATCAACTCACATCCCATTAGTTGGTAAGTAGATACCATTAATTCTATTTTATCTACTATCTCCTTAATCAGTTCATTTTTCTTCATTCTCACTTCCACTTAAGAAATTCAAACTCTCATCATTTCTTTTTTTGAGGACTGCAAAAACTTCCTAACAAAAGTAAAGAAAAAGAAAAAGAAAAAAAACTCCCTGCCTCCATTATTTTCTCCCTTAAATCAGTTCTCTACACAGCAGCTGTAGTGATGTTTTAAAATTACAAACATGATCATATTGATTTAACCTCCTATTTAAAACCCTTCAGTAACTCCCTATTGCTTTTTTAAAAAATGCCCAAACCTGGAAATGTGATTTATAAGGCCCTATATTACCTGTTATGTGCTTATTTCTCTAACTTCATCTATTGCCAATTCGTTCCCTACAGTGGGTGCTGTGACGGGCCACCCACATCCCCCTTCATGGCCGAGTCACTCATTTCTCCAGCCACTGGAATTTTGCCAGCTGACAGCTCACAGCTGAAACCCTTTTCTGAGAATTGCTTTCAACTAAAAGAAGCTGCCTCACCCAAGATTATTCTTTCACCCTTGAACTTTTATCCAAGGTTAGCGGAGGATAAAAGGGCCCTCCCCATGCTCAATTTGAGACAAATCTGAAGGGCCATCCCAGCTCCAGAATGCACAATGGGGTCATTTGAGATCTCTGTTGTAACTTCATTGCAGGCCAACGTCTCCCACTGCCCAATCCTGTCTCCTATACTCCCTGATGTGTGTTGTCATTGACGGCATTTCGAGATAACCTCCTACGCTGAAATCTCAGTCCTAGAGTCTGTTTTTTGGGGAAGCTAAGATATGCCTCAAACTCTGTGCTGCAGCCATTTGGAACACAGCATCTAGAACATTTTTTTCATTTACATACATTTGTGCATGTGGTGTCTGAGGCCTAGAAGGCCATTCCCACACTCCTAATGTTACTTTAGTAATTCCGACTTATCCTTTAGGACTTGGCTTAAACATCATATTAATAAAGAAGCCCTCTCATCTACTCCTTATTAGGTACTACTTATAAATCCTTCCTCCCCCTCATCCCTACTCAAACTCTGAGCAATTCATTCTTCTCGTCAAACTGTAATCCCCTGTGTAGTAGAGTCATGAATGCCTTCAGATATGCAATGAAAATGCATTTGGGGTGGTACAATGGATGCACCATTAAGATCTGTGACCCCAGTTATTTGTCTTGGGCTTTAGGCCCAGAATACTAAGCTTCTTTATTCTGAACATAGGCCTCTGCTTGCTCTCTGTGCTCATAAGCACCTCTGATTGACCTGAGAACCCATGGTTCACCTGAACTCTGAACCTGGGCCTCAGGAGACAGAGGGCTACCTGGCTTCTTTTGGCTATACCTCCACTCACCATGTAGAGATAATCTGGATGTGGAAACAAGCTGAAAGCTAGGATTCTTCCAGGGGCCTTCATCTTCTCCCATGTCACATCTTTCTGTTCTCTTTGCTCACCAAACTCAAGGCTACTGGCTTGCTTTCCATGTCCTCCCCCAATATCCTGAGATCTCTTTACTCCTGGCATAGAGAGTCTACCTCTTCTATCCAGTCTTTCACTTGTCTCCTGATGCCCTAAGAGAAGATAAAGTAATTTAGAAAATCACTTCCTCTCTCATGATCTCTTTCAGAACTACTGACTCCTTAAAAAGTTCTAGAAAGTCAGCTTTAAAATTTAAGACTAATTAGTGACCTCTTTTCTAAGCAACGCCTTTCTTCTCCTTCCTAGAGGAAAAAAGCCTGGGATAAGGTTGCAAGAAAACACATTTAGAAAGAATATGAAAATATGTGGGTTTAATACTTGCAAAGAATTGTCCCCCATTCCTCATTGTAGCTATCCATGTGTCTGCCACTCTGGAGTGTAAGTTTTCTGTATTAAGTATTTTTATTTATATTTGCAAATTCAGTCACTAATATAGTTGCATGGCACATAACAGGTGTTCAAACATTATTTGTTGAAAGATACTCAGAATATCTCTACCTCCTACTCCAGGACTATTTTGATGCCTCTCCTCTCCTGAAGAGCTCCATCTGGTTCATCTCTTCAAACTCGTGCCTCTGCTCACTTTTAATTTCAACTGAAATTCATTCTGAGACATTTGTCTTTCCTGTTTTCACTGGTAATCACACATTTGAGTATTTACTGTAAAAAAAATAGGCTAAATCCTTATACATATGGTAAATATACAGTTGTTTTAGTATTAATTTGACTTGCAGTATTTCTTTTTTTTAATGTTTATTAAGTATTTTTTATCCTCTTCAACTGTTGTCCCAACTCTTCCACTGAACTCTAAACTTCCAAAGATAGGAAATTACTTTTTTTCTCTTCTATCACCTGTATTTGTCCTGTAAAAAATCTCTGCATATAATTAAAAACATAATGCTAACCAGCATGCAGAAATATAAAAGTAAAATAACTTCAGGGTATGAATGCCAATTAAGGACTGAGACACACAATAATTTTTTTGAATCGAGCTAAGTTTTTATAGCTATAATAATAAAAAGAAGAGCCAACATTTATTGACTTATTACTCTGAGCCAGACAACTTATTTTACTTATACTAATTCATTTAAGATTCACATCATCTTATAATGTTATTACTGATTTTGTTCCCTTTTTACAGGTTTGAAACTGAGGTACAAGTGAATATGAATAGCTTGTCCAACGTCACACAATTGCTAAGTGTCAAAATCATGACTCAAACTAAGTTTATTCTAGAATTCAAATTTTTGCTTGTGGACAATACTGCCTACTTTCTGTAACTGAATGATTTTTTTGGTTATTACTCTGATACACTCTTTCTACTATACTCACTAATTTTCCAGTGTGATGAAGGGGTTCTGGTTGTCACATACTGAGGTTGTTTAAATTGATCCTGAGTCCAGTACTTAAAAACCATCTGGAATCTTTTGCTTTAAACCCAAACTCTTCTTAGGGCATGTGTTAACAGAGGTTCCCATAAAATGTTCTGATTTACCCTAATGAAGCACACTCCTGGTTCATAAGTCTCTGCTGAGCTAAAAGTGAATTGGAAATCCCTTATAAAAATAGCATTAGGACGTGGACAAACTTATCAGGAGTAAAGAATGCTGCAGGAGACATAAACACAATAAAATCCTTGCAAAGAAGTTATTTGTCTCGAAGTGCTGTAGTGGCCATCCAGGTTATCAGGCTGTGAGTTTTAATATCACTACCAGTCTGTTAAACTCCTTTTGGTTATGAGTAACAAAGTCCAACTTGAATTAGCTTGAGCAAAAATGGGGACATTTATTGGAAGAGTGCCTGAAAGCAGGGAGGCAGGTGGCTCTGTGAAACCCATGGAATCAGTGGCTGCAAGACCAGGGAGAATTCAGGTTAAGCCCTTTCATCTTCACTTCCCGCCATGCATTTCCTTCACTTGTCTCCCTCATTGCAAATCACACTTCTCAGTTTACTTATATCCACTGTGGAAAATAACTCTGAAAGCTTTTAAGATTGATTGTTCAATATCCAGCCACCTCTATAGAGAGATTAAATTAATTCTGTCAAATCAAATCCAAATTTCTCGGGAAATTTATTCGTCCAGCCTGAGTCATATGCCCATGGTGACCAATTAAATGTGGACCAGGCTAGATTTTTGAGCTCAGGTTTCATTCTGTGGGCCACATAACAGTTGTACATACACCAAGGCACCCACAATAATCATGTACAGTGTTGGATCAGTGTGTAGGTAGATCAGCTGGGGGAATTTCTAGGGAAAAAAAAGAGTGTGATATAAATTATTAGATGTTCATCTCAAACAGGGAAGAAGGAAAGCATAGCTGTAATTTCCCAAACGTGCCTGGGTATATCATAGATTTTGAAGGCAAAAGAAAAGAACAGAATCCTAAATCACAACCTCAATACCCAGTTGAACTGAGCATGAGTGGGCTATATTAATACCTGATATACTCCTTCCTTCACTTGGACAGCTCTAACCACAGGGTTTGGCTGAGTATGAGTAAGACTAAAAGAAAAATAATGGACAAAGACATGTATTGGGGCTTATTCTTAGCAATATGAAGGAAAGCACAGAAAACTAATCCTTGGTGTATAGGGTATTACACCAGCTCTTTTCACTTATTCTCTCATTTAGTCCTCTCTGCAACACTCGAAAGTAGGTATCATATCTCCATTTGACAGATGTGAAAACAGAGGCTCAAAGATATCATCTTTCCCCAAATGAATCCTAATAATTCGAAAAGAGGATTTAAACCCATCTGTCTTATTCCAAAGCCTGTGCTCTTGTGTTGTTACCACAGAAAACGCATTGTAGAATAAGAAAGCAAAGAAACAAAAAGCAACACTCAAGCTCAGAAGAATTTTGGTGGCAAAATAGAAAATGTAAATAATGCAGTAAATTATATACATGAAGAAAATATTAGTGGTATCTGGGTAAAGGAAAAATAGGGAGAAGCTCTAGATAATAACATTTATGAACAAGGAGAGAAAAAGCAAGGTTTACCACAGAGGTAACTGTGTGCATTGATGAAATCTGTAAGACAAACTTCTTTCACAGTTGAGAAATTCCATTGCCCATTGCCTAGGAAAATAATATTATATAACTCAGGACCTGGAGATCTGGTTAATGAATAGTTTGTTAATGAACTTTTTGAAGCTCTGACCACAATTCCTGGGCCTGCAGGTCAGGGTTAACGACCTCACTCAATCATTTTTGTTCAGTGAAACACTGGTTGGTACATATTAAGCAGAGAATCTCAGACTATAAATGCCAGGGGAGTCCTGAGATATCATTGGCAGGGAGTGGAGGTATCTTCATTTTACAGATGAAAAAACTGAGACCCAAGGAGGGAAATGACTATGAGAGAAGGGAACGAGGCTGTCCAGTGCTGGGAGAGGAGCCCCAGCCACAGCCAGGGCAGAGCTCAAGGCAGAGCCAGTATGGCCCCAAATAGAGCCCAAGCCTGTCCCAGCGGGCGAGGGCTCCCTGGACCTGTGGGCCTCCATGTAGTCTGAGGGTGCTTTCCTCAAGTCAGCTGCTCTGAGTTTAAAGACAATTATCAAAAGACAGTTCAGAGCCTCCAGATGGGCTCAGACCTAATGAAATATTCATATTCAGCAGTCATTCTGTTCTGAAAATAGTTTAATGTTCTTATTTTAAGGAAAAAACACTTAGAATCTTTGAGTTCACCAAGGCCGATCTCCTCTTCAACACACGGACTGTTGCCATATAGTGATGTAGTCTCTCAAACCCTTCTCGGGATGGAAACTTATTTTTCCTGTTTTCTGAAACTTTTAATAATGTAGTAAGACGTGACACCATGAACTCCCTCGCACTGGCACCAATTCAGCCCTCTAGTTCCACACTAAACAAGACTCAATGTGGGATAATTTTAGTTCAAATTGGTCCAGAGCCACCTGCCCACTCTCTCCTAAATGTATTAACTCCGCATGTCGTTCAGTTAAAATGAGAGAGAGGAAGAAAGAGAGAGAGAGAGATTCATTCCTTGTGAAGTCATTCTAGGTTCACTTTGGATGCAAATGTTTGGATTTAGTTTTGGTTTGGTTGTTCTAATGCCACTTGTCCTTAAATAGGATCTGTGTGAGTAGAGGTGAGGTTTAAATACTGGAAAAACTCAGACACCCTTTCTGCGCTCCTGGCAGGGACCCTCCTCATCTCTGACCTGAGGCCTTTCCACTGGCCGTTTCCTCTGTGTTCATACTTCCATCCTCCTCGGCCTGGAGAACTGTACTTCATCCTTCGGTCTCAGCAGAACCCACCATTCCTCAATAACCTGCAGCCCTAAGTCCCACCGCTAAACACTCTGGTGTTACCTGGCAGTGGTGTGAAGGCAGCACCAGTCGCCGTCGGCGAAGGCCCCCTGCCCCCTGCAGCACCGCACCCGCAGGAGCAGATGCTCCACGACAGCGACAACAAATGCGTGAAATAATGGAATGAATCCATTCACTAATAAACCCCAAACACATTTGCTACACCATTTCCCCTTGACAGCCACTTTGGCTACCTGAGTGAGCCAGAAATCTCTTTTAGGTGAATAATATTCAACTCCAGGCGGGATTAGCATCTGTGTGAACTTAGTCATGGTGCATACAACATCTCTGTGCCTCGCTTTTCTTACCTGTAAGGTGAAAATAACAATAGCAAATCATGATATAACAAAGGTAAATGAATAACTTAGAGTAATGCTTGGCACACACAATAAGAATTCCATTAGTTGTTTAACTATTATCATTATTATGGTAGTGGTAGTGTTACTCTTACGAATGCGTGATATAATTAGGATTTACGAATATGTGCTTTGTGCCCTTTTTTTGCTCAGCTTACTGAATTATTATAAGGTGAACACCCTTATAAACAGCCAGGTCAAAAACCAGAACTTGGTCGGCCACACTAGAATCCTCTCCCCATGCTTCGTCCCAACCGCGGCAGCCTCGCTCCCTCCAAGAGCAATCCGACTTCTAGAATCATTGCTTCCTTGGGTTTGTTAATGTTTTTATCACCCAAATTTTCATCCCTAAGCCCTATCTTTGTCTTTTTTTCATAAATGTTTACAGTCTATTTTAATCTACAGGCTCCTCCTCCATCTATGTCTTTCTCTGTCTTTATTATTATTTTTTTTTAAACAATGTATTGGCTGAAGAGCTTGGGGTTTTTGTCCTGTACACTTGCCCACAGTCTGCATTTGGTTGATTCCATCCTCATAGGACCATTCAACTCATTCCTCTATCCTCGTTTTGGCCTGGAAATTGGCAGCTGGAGGCAGAAGCTTGATCAGACTCAGCTACAATGCATTCGAAAAGACTCCAGGTTTGTGGTGTGTTCTTTAATCAGGAGGCACATAATGTCCAAGTTTTCTTCCATTTGATGTTTGCAGCCAATGATGCTCAATGCCTAGATCCCCTCAGTTCCTTGGAGGTTTCATAATGATACTATCTTATTATTTTACTTTCATTTATTACCTGAAATAATTTTATAAGGAAATGATTACCTTCATCTACTACTTCATTACCCATGCTACAATTCACATAGGAAAATCGTAATAAAGCTTTGATTCTTTCCTATTATTTACCCAGTTTTCAAGATAATGAATTAGTTTTCTGAAATTCTGACAATGATGAATTCACTTTTTAATATTATAAATGTATGGGTTGCAGTCCATTTCAGTTTTATCCTTATCGAGACTTAAATTGTTCCATGTTTGGCCTGCAAGAGCCTCTTCAAGTTGTCTCCTGCATCCTTCTGACATGACTCTGGAGGTCTTTGATAGTTTGCTTGCTCATCTTGTACATTTTTTGCCTCAAAATGTACATTGGCCATTTGTCCCAGAACCTCTGGTTTCCTTTGATGGGACACAGTATTTGGAAACCAACCAAAATCAGGGTACTAGAGATATTCACTGATACTGGGTCAGTCATTGTTTCTTGGCACTTTCAGGGAACAAAGCTAGGTATCCATACTAATATCCCAAATCAAATTCAGGATTGCAGGGTTTTTAGCTTTCTGTATTGCATTTGTGTATTCTGCCTCTCACACTGAGAATTCGTTTCTCTAAGATCCAGGAGATTATCAAATTAGAGTATTCCACACCTACTCATTTGCTTTACCCCAGTTTACACACTGACAACAGTTTCAGAATAACAATACCAATAAGGCTACTATCTATATAATATGATTACTAAAAATCTTTAAAACTACTTAAACTAACGACAGTTAATATAGTTATTAAAAATAGCTAAAACAATTTTTTTCACAGGCACTCCCCATTCTCCTGCCATTTTGTAAATGGTTTACTAGATCTATACTGTCAAAGCATATAGCCTGCATGCTGTGTTTTCTCACTTTAAGCTTTATCTGGTCTTAATTCTATAATAAACTATCAAATATATATGTAAGTATTACAAATATATGTAATACTTACCACTCACTTCCATCTTCCTAATCCCATGTCACTCTTGTCATTTGTGACTATCTGAAGCTCATTCACTAGCACATTCCATTTTCAAAAGGGATCCTGGTAACAATGTCCCCTAAATTCTTGCATGTTGACTAGCTTATAAGTGCCATTTATACTTGAAAGACAGTTTTCTTGAATATAAATTTCTTGACTTAACATTTCTTTTCGTTATTTTCTTCTGGAACTCTGGAATTTTCTACACTAATGTTAAAAACCCAGAGGATAATCTAATTTCCTTTTCCTTATAAGCCACGTGCTCTTCTTGTCCTGACACCCAGAGAGATTTCTGGTGGGCCTTTTCCCTTGAGTTGTTTTTATTTATTTATTTATTACAGCTTTATTAAGATTTAATTCATATATAATAAAATTCACTCTTACTTTAAAGAGTATGACCCTGTAGTGGTTTTTTAGTATATTCAAAAGTTGTACAACTATCATTATTACTTAATTTTTGGATATTTTTATTATCCCAAAAAGAGACCCCGTACACGTTAGTAGTCACTCCCCTCCCTCGAATACCTGGCAACTACTAATTTGCTTTCTCTCCCTATGGATTTTCCTAGTCTTCAGATTCATATAAATGAAATCATATAATATGGGCTTTTTGAGATTGACTTCTTTTACTAAATATGTTTTCAAGGTTTCTCTATGCTGTAGTATATATCAGTACTTTATTCCTTTTTATTGCCAAATAATATTCCAATGTATGGATATACTGCAATTTTTTGATTCATACATCACTTGATGGATATTTAGATTGTTTCCATCTTTTGGCTATTATATTATAATATTGCTACTATTAATGTTCATGTACAACTTTTGTGTAGACATAAGTTTTCTTTTCTCCTGGGTATATACATAGGAGTGGAATTGTGGATCAAATATTAACTCTATGTTTAACATGTTGTCTTCATTTATTTTTGATTTTTAAATTATTTAAAAATTTAAAAATGATTTTTAAATTCATTTACTGGCATTTCCCAGTGCAGTAACTCTGATTAGCTAAGGACAAATCATTACAAATGATTTGTCTGTTAAGATATGTTGGGATGCAAGTAACAAAAGCTCAACATAAAATGGCTTAAGCAGTAAAAGATATGGTGGCATTAGGATTGGTTAACTGACCAACTTAAAGACATTGTCAATAATCAAAGTCTCTATATTTCTACTCTGTCATATACTTCTCAATGTTGTAAAATGACTGCAGTAGTTCAGGGTGTACTTTTATAAAAATATAAAAAGGAAGAAAATTGAGTTATCAGTTTGTTGTATCCCTTTTTTTACTGTGGTAAAAATACACATAGCATGAGATTTACTCTCAACAAATTTTTAAGTGTACAATACAGTATTGTAAACTGTAAGCTCAATTTTGTACAGAAGATTTCCAGAGCATTTTCATTTTTCTTCTATTTGTTGAATGTTTTTATCATGAAGAGGTGCTGAATTTTATCAAATACTTTCTCTGAATCTATTGAGATTATTATGTAATTTTAGTCCTTCCTTCTGTTAATGTGGTGTTAATCACATTGGTTGAATTGCATATGTTGAAATAGCCTTGCAATCCAGTGTTAAATTGCACTTGGTCATGGTGTATGAGTCTTTTAATATGCCATTGAATTCAGTTTGCTAGCCTTTTGTTGAGAATTTTTACAACTATATTCATTAGGAGTATTGGCCTGTAGTTTTCTTTCCTTATAGTGTCTGTATCTCACTTTGGCATCAGGGTAATGCTGGCCTCATTAAATAAGTTAGGAAGTATTTCCTTTTCTTTAACTTTTTGGAAATGTTTAAGAATGATTGTCATTAATCCTCCTTTTTTTTTTATTATTTTTTTCTTTTTTTTTTAAGGCCACTCAAGTGAAGCAGTAGGGGTGGAGAAGGAACAAAGGAATCTGTAACTGGTTGTGATCAATTAGCTGTAAACACCTCTGCACTCAGACCAACCAATCCTTCTTTAAATATTTGGTAAAATTAACCAGTGAAGCCATCTCATCCTAGGCTTTCTGTTGTTGGGAGATTTTTGATTACTGACTCATCTCTTTAGTAGTTATAGGTCTATATTTCTTCAGGATTAAGTCTTGGTCATTTGTTTTTTGTTTTGTTTTGTTTTTTTTTTAGGAATTTATCCATTTCTTCTTGGTTATCTAATTTGTTGGGATATAATTGTTAATAATAGAACTGTTCATATCATAATCCTTTGTTTTTCTGTAGTATCAATTGCAAGAGTTCCTCTTTCATTTCTGGTTTTATTTACATGAGTCTTCTCTCTCTCTCTCTTTGTTATAGCTAATGTTTTGACAATGTTCATCTTTTTAAAAAATTAACTCTTAGTTTCATCAATTTCTCCTGTTGTTTTTCTATTCTATATTTTATTTATTTCTGCTTTAATATTTATTATTTCTTTCCTTCTGCTAATTTTGGACTTAATTTGTTCTTCTTTTTCTAGTTCCCTGAGGTATAAAGCCAAATCATTTGAGATGTGTCTTTTTTAATGTAGGCATTTATCAGTATAAACTTCCCTCTTAGTACTGCTTTACATTAACAAAAAGTGCTTTTTTTTTGTGCTTTCTTTTTCATTTATCTCAAGATATTTTCTAATCTTCCTTTTGATTTTTTTCTTTGACCTATTGGTTGTTTAAGACTTTTTTTTTTTTATTTCTATGTTAGTGAATTTTCCAGTTTTTCTTCTTTTATTGGCTTCTGGTTTCACCAAGTCTGCTGTTGAACCCCTCTAAAGAATTTTTCAGTTCAATTATTGCATGCTTCAGTTGCAAAATTTCTATTTGGTCCATTCTTATATTTTCTATGTCTTTGTTATCTAACAAAGAGTTAGATAACGAAGAGTGGTGTTATCATTTTCTATCTAATTTTGTTTATACATTATTCTCCTGAGCTCATTGAGCATCTTTATGAATGTTATTTTTATTTGTCAGGTAATTTATATACCTCCATTTCTTTCCTTTTTTTTTTTTTTTTGAGACAGAGTCTCGCTCTGTTGTAGAGGGCCATGGCATCAGCCTAGCTCACAGCAACTTCAAACTCCTGGGCTTAAGCGATCCTACTGCCTCAGCCTTCCGAGTAGCTGGGACTACAGGTATGCACCACCATGCCTGGCTAATTTTTTCTATATATATTTTTAGCTGTCCATATAATTTCTTTCTATTTTTAGTAGAGATGGAGTCTCGCTCTTGCTCAGGCTGGTCTCGAACTCCTGGCCTCGAGCAATTCACCCACCTTGGCCTCCCAGAGTGCTAGGATTACAGGCATGAGCCACCATGTGCAGCCCCCTCCATTTCTTTAGGGTCAGTTTCTGGAGATTTATTTTGTTCCTTTTACTGGGCCACTTTCCCCTATTTCTTCATGTCGTTGTAACTTTGTATTGGTACCTCTCCCAGGTAAAAAAGCTGCCTCTCCCAGGCTTTACAAACTGGCTTCATACAGGAAAAGACCTTCACCAATTATGACAGCTAGACATTCTGGGGGCCACTCAAATTTTTTCTGTAGATGTGTCTTTCCTTGATTTGTGTGTGTATATTCCTAATTGGAAGGATTTGCCAGTTTCTTTTATTCAGGAGCTTATAATCTCTTGTTCCCTTTGGTGTGTGTCTGCTATATCACAGTCCCTCTGGAGCAGCAGCATGCTGCATAATTCTTTTTTTCTCTGTGTCCTCAAGGCATCTAAAGTTTGGCAAGTCCCATCTATGCTCCAAGACAGGAGAGATGAAGACACAGAAATAAGTTCCTTGGACAGCTCTCCAAAAAACTAGACTATTGGACATACACTCTATTATTTTCTTTTCCCCTGAAGGAAGGGTCACCAAGCTGTATCAGCCTCTGTCTTCTCTGTCACAGACCCTCTAGAGAGGCAGCACACTACACAGCTCTTTATTCTTTCCCAGGGTCCCTCAGATATTTACATTATGCCCACCAGTGCTTGAAGACAGGCAAGACAGATATCTGCTCTTTGGATATCCCTACAAAAAATCAGAACATGGTATATAAAATACAGTCTTCTCTCTGACTGGCCATGGATAAGATAGAAGCTCAATTTTCCCCTGATTGATTGCAAGGTGCTAGAATAGGGGGAAAACTATGGCAAAAGAGTGTGACCAATTTTCTTGCCATCTTTGATGCAGCAGATGTCATGCTTGCCTAGGTGCAGAAGCCTATTAATTGATTTCTTGATTTCTCAAGGGAACTGGTCCATGTTTTGTTGTTATGTTGTGGTTTCCATGGGAGAAAGAAGAATATGGGCCTTCCTATTACACCATTTTGCTGATGTCACTGTCCTATTGTGTCTCTTTTTAAGAGCTAAAGAACATTTTCTAGAAACCCCTATGTAAACTTCCTCTTAAATCTCATTTACCAAAATTAGGTCCATTCCCCCTTTATTAAGCCAATAAGTGACAATGGTTCCCAATGACACTAGGAACTAGTACAAATAGATTTTAATTTTGAGAGTATTGCAAGAATATTTTTTCTTTGTACAATAAGAGAAATAGAAGTTTTGAGAAATTGATAGGAAGGAAAAATAAGTAGAATATTAATGATGTTAACATTGCAAATAGACTATGTTCTGTAAAATTTCTGTCTATATAAGCAATTTGAGTCAGCAAAAATTGGCATGTCAGCACCAAGTGGAGGCCCAATCTAGCATGCTTCTTTGAAAGAAATAAAACAGTGCAGCTGGAGTGATCTGCTCACCAGGCCACTCTCCTGGAACTGGGGTGTTGGCTTTGGGACATATCTCTAGGCACGTGTCTCTGAGTATCTTAGAGTAGCTGGTTGACCCAAACAAAGGATACAGGGTTGAGATACTCTGCATGGGAGAAATGGGGACTAGGCACCATGCAGTTTCTTGTCCAAATTGGGGTCCCCCATTCAGATGGCACTGCCGATGCTGGCTCATTCCAGTAATCAAAAAGGGGTTTTGACACTTTTAAGGAAGGTACTTCAAGACTCAGGGCCCCCTGAAGTGCAGAACCCATAGACCCCACTTGCCTGGGGATAAAAGTAGTAATGAGGATCTGAGTTGCCTTAGACAAGCAGAGAAAATGAGAATGGGGGAGGAAAAAGAAGGGCACAGAGGAAAGGACTGACAAAGGGTTAACTTTCAGCACTTCAGGGAAGGGGTGGTAATACATTTAATCTTGAACATAAACTAGAACCTTTTGATTATGGCTGTCTGGAACTCTGTAGAGAATTCTGAAGTTAAACCTAGACACCATAGCTCAAGACTATGACCAGGAAAGGACTCTGCCATGAATATGGGATAGGGAACTAGGGAGGCTGATGTCAGATGTTTTCCATTCTGGCTGGAAAGGGTTGTCTCAAGCCCTTACACCTTGGGTTTGTATAAAGGCTTTCATATACCATCACATTGGTGTATGTCAATCTGTGCCAAAGTATTCAAAAGGATGTTTAGATTATTCTAGAGCCATCAGAATGAGAAAAGAATGCTTACAATTTAACTGGTAGTGACAAAGTACAGGTACATGTCTATTTATGTGAGTGTGTACGTATGAGAGGGAGAAAGTGTGTGTGTGTGTGCATGTGTTGTGTATGCATTGCGAAGTAAGTCGGGAAGCTCAGAGACTGGGGAATGTGACTGGATTAAAAATGAAAGACTGACCTGACAACTCATCTGCTTTTGTTCCTCACCCACCCGGCCCTCATTGCTGAATCTAGTGAAGGTGCTAACATGCTATGGCATTTCGAAAGCCAAACGCCTGAGCTAACTGCCTAATCAGCTGTCATGCCCTGGAGTTGGCTGGGAAGTGTCTGCCAGGAAAACCTTCACAGAGATTGTATCTGGACTGGCCCTGATGGCAAAAGGAAGTTTTCTTTGTTGAAAATATCTGAAACTCTTTCCCCAGGGCAGCCCAACAAAGCAGAAGCTTATCAGGTGTAAGAAGCATATTTTCTTGGTTAAGTTCTGGCTCTAGGCATAAATGGAAATAGGATGTGAGCTGAAAGGACAATTCAGCCAGCTGCAGGTTTCCATTTATATCTTCTATTAATTGTAGAGATAAAGCACTCACTTAGGAAACAGCCTGACATGTAAATTTTTCGTAATCCTGAAAAGGTGTCTTATGTAACAAAAATGACTTTGGGTTTTAGAGCTGATATACAACCTTGGCCTCATATATTATGCTCCATTTAAATCCTCTAAAATAAGTAAAACTCTCACATAGCTAACCAATAGAAACTGGAATTTTTTCTGGTCATTTTCCCAGAAAGTCAAGTATATTTTCAATAAATTGCACTTTTCAGTGTTTCTCTTAGTATTACTATCTACTTCTAAGAGAGAGTGGAAAGAATTTATCAATTTCACCATAGCTTGTTAATCAATACATGACTATCAATTGAGACTGCCAAATGGTTCCAGCCTTGCAAGCCCCCACCTCTTTCCTGTATAAGTCCACCCTCTGGTCTGATGTCTCAACATCCACATGAGAGACCTGAGTGGCACAGAGGACCATAGGGCTAAGGGATCAGCCCTCCAGTGGAGTGTCAGATCAGAGGCCAGGAGGTATTCCAAAGTCAAGTTGCTGATCTGAAGGGGGCCTGGAAATGAGGGCAAGTCAGAGCGTGCTACTGACCAAGAGGAACTGAGAAGATAGAAGGTTGGAGTAGGTGAAAGGGCCTGAAGAGTAGCCTGTCATGGGAGCTCTGTATCCAGAGGATGCCTGAAGAAGCAACTCCAGAATAGACCAATACGACAGGTTTTGGTTTGGGTTTGGGTTTGGATTTTAGAATTTTTTTTTTTTATAATTATTATGGTGATTCCACTTTGCTCAAGTTTTGTGATATTTTCATTTTCTGTAATATAAGAAGGGAAAAGCTGTGGTAGATTTTTAGCTGAAATTTTTGGCCACTATTTTCTGAGCACCAATGCCATAGCATTATTATTTTACCTTTAGGTAAGGCTCTGAGAAAACACACTATTTTTATTTAGGAAAGTCAATAAGCCATTTGGATGGATAGGAAGAAGATCTGAGAAAGAGATCCTAAAACAGTTACATAAAAGTTAAGAAGCCATCTGTGAATGGAGTAGAGCTAAGGAGAGAGAAGATGGAAGAAGGACCCCAAAGTGGAAACTAAAGACACCAATTTGGCATAAATGGCTCATTCCCTTTTAAGAACAGAGAAGTCTAAAATCCAGTTTAAGTAGTCTTCCCTTTGATACCATGTAATACGTCCTTGTCACTCCCAGCCCTCACCATAACCCACAAATCTCCAGTAAAAGTCTACTCCACACCTTGTTGGAAAGGACTTGTAGGTGGGGGTTACCAAGTAAAGGAAATATGACCCACCCTGAGGACACACTCTAAGAGTGTATCAGCAAGACACAAAGTAGAACGTGAATGTTCCATAAAAGCTAGGAATTTGTTCTAGAGGAGGTTAAGAAAAATAAAAGTTTTGGGGAATTCACAGAAATCTTGGAGAGGTGATTGGATTTCTCTTAGCAAGTAGGTATGGGTTCAAGCCAGTCTTAACCAGAGACAGCATTCTACATATACTTATTGAGAGTGATTTAGCAAGTGTGCTCTGAAATAGTGAAAAAAATCACACAAGGCTTTCTTAATTCCCCAGAGAACAGTATGATACAACAGAAGTTTTCAGTATCAGAGTGCTGGAGTGCTAACGTGTAGAGAAGAAAAGGTGAAGGACAGCTGGCATACCACTGAAGTGCACGTAATCTCTAAATCCTGCTCTGTCATGATGGAGTGCCAAGGAAGGCAGAGTTTTTAAAAGCAGGAAAAAAAAATACAGGACTATGTCCATAGTTCAAGAAATAAATCACCTTGAAGCAGGTTTTTTAATTCGGGAAGAATTGCTTGAGTAGTATGATGCCCATCGCTATTGGCTGGGAGAAGTGCCACTTAGCTCCCAAAGGGGTGTTTTATCTCACCTAAAGGAGGTCCTGGGCAAGGGGATCCAGAGGACAATATCCAGACGTAATCATTCAGATTTCCTGCTATAGCACAAGAGGAGACAAGCTATTAATCTGAAAAATAAAAGACTTGAAGCTATTTGCAGCCTGAGCTGGTAGGGAGGCTTTACCTGTCATGCTCTCCATTCACTAGGTCTTACTGAATACCCTTACACAAGGGGATGTGCTTTCCAAGGGAGTGTTAACTATTTGCCATGTAGCAAGAGGAAAATAGAAAAACCCTTGTAGAATGAAAAGAACTTTGAGGCAAAAAAAGACCAAAATTCAAATCCAATGCTTCATCCTAGCATTGGGATTTAATATCCCTCTCAATATTACTGGGGGAATAATTCAAGCAAAATACATGATTAGTGGTAAGACTGGAAACTCAGAAGAAAACATACATGTCCTAATGTTCTCCCTTTTAGGAAAATGTCATTAGTCTTGTGCAAAAAGAAATCTTGGAAAAAACAATTTTCTCCCAGGATTAGTGACTTAGACAGAAGCTTGAGTCCTTAGTGGTATACTTTTCCAAATTCTGTTGAACTTATTTAATGCATTTATAACTGAGAACCAATTTAAGAAAATTCAGAGCATGGCCTACCATATAGTCTTCAAAATCTACTTCTTTCTCCAATCTTGAATGACTCAAGTAAAAGGTTTTACATAAACTTTATTGGTTCATCATAAAAGAGATATAAGCTGCTAACTTTAATTTCTACACAATTTCTGCTATTCTTACCTAAATTAATATTGATTTAAAGAAAAAAAAAAAAAAGATTCTGAACTGTGACCCAAAAACAGAGCTGGCAAAAATCTCTGGAATTCCTACTCCCTTGAGTGATTTAACTCAGTTCAAATTTGAAAAGTCTTCTAAACCTTCTGAGAAATATTTTCCCATCTCATTCACATTATCATCTGAACTTTTTGTGTCTCTGTAAGCACTTACACAGAACGTGCTCCTGGCTAAATATTGCACAGAAGTTTTTTTTAAGTTGAGTCTTCTACTTTTTTTTTATTTTAGATATTCTGTTCAAATATTTTTGAGTCACAATCTGTAGCCCCTGGGAAGTTTTTTCTCTTTCTTTTTTTTTTTTTTAATTATTTATGAAGCTTCCTCTACCTGTTACATAGTTTCATTTTTTGAATTGATCTGCAGAGTTTTCTGTTAAGAAAAATATGGACTCAGGTGCTTAAGTAATGCTGAGCAATTGCATATAATTCCATTAGAAAACCTTTATAAAGGAAATCAAAGTATGTTTATTAAAGTATAAAATAAAGAAAAATCTATTTCTGTCAAATAAATTGAGAATAATACATTCTAAAGCATGAGGGGAATATAATATTTAATTTTACAACATACCACAGGAATATGTGAAAAGTCTCCAAAATGTAACATATTCATTAAATAAATTCAGAAATATTTTCTAATTACTAGTTTGTTATTCTAAGGCCTCTGGGTTCGCTCTAAGCAAAACAACCTTTCCTTCTTACAAATCAAGTTATCCTCTCACTCAGTTGATTTAATTTCTAATCAATAAAGGTTTCAAATGTGGAAATCCACAGCAGTCTAGTTAAAGAAGGATTTTTGTTCCTGGTCTTAATAGCAGAATTCTCTGTTTGCCCAATAGATAAAATTCTGAGAATATTCTGTTGTTATTTAAGCTTTCAATTAAGCTTTCTTCCTGTAATTCAGACACTATAAAGAGCCATATTCAATTGACTTCCCATTTTCCCCAAATTAAAATTTAACTAGAAAATAAAGGTTTTCATTGGGGTTGCATAATGAAAAGTCAAAAAAAAAAAAAAAAAACAAAGTCTTCACGCAGAGGGGAGTCACAACTATGTAAAGATTAAGAGTCAAGCTTTCGACTAACTACCCCAGTTTCCATTCTTCTAAATTGAATTAACTCAGAACTGTTCAACCTTTTGTCCTTGAATTCCTCAGTGGAAATAATCTCCAGTTGCCTATTGTAGTAACTGGCATTATAATAAATTCTTTATTGGTTCCTTCCCTTCCCTAGCTTATTTCTTCACTTCCTTATTATTGTTTCCAGTGATCACCTCCCAAATTAACTCCTTATACTAAATCCTTGTCTTAGAGTCAGCTTCCGGGGGAGCCCAAATAAAGATGCAGCCTCAATATCAGTCTATTCCATATCATCTGCTCCCCTCTCCTTCCTCCTCAGAAACATACGTTGTGCTTCCAACCTCCTTAGAGCACTGAATGCTATACCCACTAACCCAAAAAGCAGCCAATTCTCCGTGTTCTCCTCCCAACCAATGCTATCCCCTCCTGTGTTCAAGCTTTTAAGTCTTTCATCTCAGAATCAAAGATGGCGGAGTGGTGGTGACGGCCTGAATCTGCGCTCCCGGGAAGGAAGGCATCGATCCGGACCTGCCACAACGCTAGAAGACCGCTCCCACACAGGAACAGCGGTGTGAATCCACGGAGAATCAGCGTGGGACAAACAGAGCGAGTGAGGTCTGAGGTGAATGAAAATTGGGAACGCGGGACAGACACTAGCCAGCGGAGCGCGGGTCGGATACACCCGCCCCCAGCCGGGGCGGGTGCAGCCTCTCGGGAAAGCGGCTTGTCCTCCTCATTGACCACCGCTCCCAATTGAACAGAGCCCTGACCCAGGCCAGCGCAGAATCACTGAGGGATACGTGGCGCATTGCAGACAGGAGGCTTTTTTGAGAAATTACCTTAGAACCTGGGGGATCTCAGCTGAGACAGCGCTTGGCGAGGAGGGACGGATCTGCCCCAGGGCAGAAAAACACAAAAGACTCCCGGACAGCAAATAGCGTTGTACCCCGTGCTGCCTTTTTCGGCAGTTCTCCAGCCGGTCACCCCCGGTGCGTGTCCTTGCTGGCCAGCCCCTGGGCAGTGGCGGTCTCTGCCTGCCGGGGAGCCGGTCCCCTCCAGCCCCGGAGCTCGGCAGGCGCCATCTTGAAAGCGAAGGCAAAACCGCTCGGGAGCCAAAAAGTGCCCAGCGGCTCTTTCTGCCCGTGCTGCCTTTTCCGGCGGTTCTCCAGCCGGTGACCCCCCGGTGCGCGTCTTTGCTCGCCAGCCCCTGGGCAGTGGCGGTCTCCGCCTGCCGGGGAGCCGGCCCCCTCCAGCCCCGGAGCTTGGCAGGCGCCATCTTGAAAGCGAAGGCAAAACCGCTCGGGAGCCAAAAAGTGCCCAGCGGCTCTTTCTGCCCGTGCTGCCTTTTTCGGCGGTTCTCCAGCCGGTGACCCCCTGGTGCGCGTCCTTGCTCGCCAGCCCCCGGGCAGTGGTGGTCTCTGCCTGCCGAGGAGCCAGTCTCCTCCAGCCCCGGAGCTCTGCAGGCGCCATCTTGAAAGCGAGGGCGAAACCGCTCAGGAGCCATAAAGTGCCGAGCGGCTCTCTCTGCCCGGCGCCCTCCGCTGGTCTCTGAACCAACGCCAGGAGTACGGGATATGCCGGGGCCGCGCTCGGGGTGAAGGGGCAGAGCTGCGCTAAGGCAAAAAAAAAAAAAAAAAACAATACGAACAAGAAGAATAGGCTCGCCGAACTGTATATTTTATTCTTGGTAAATTTCTTCTGGGTTTTGTTTGTTTGTGTTTGTGTTTGTTTTTGTTTTTTTGGGGTTTTTTCTTTTTTTTTCTTTCCTTTTCTTTTCTTTTTCTTTTTTTTTCCGGCGGCGGACAGCCTCGGCGGGCACCTTTGCCCTCTGGGCCTCTGGCTGCCGCGCCTTTTTGAGCGCGGAGGTTGGATCCCCACCACCCTCGGAGCTGTGTGGGCGCACAGACGTCATCTTGAAATCCACTGCGAAACCGCCCGGGACCCAGCCGGGCGGGCGTGAAGGGGCGGAGCTGTGCTAAGGCGTAAAAACAAAAACATCTAATGGCCGCTCCGGACCCAGCCGAGCGGAAGTGAAGGGGCGGAGCTGTGCTAAGGCGTAAAACAAACAAACAAAAAAAAACATTGAGTCGCTGAATTATATACTTCAGATTTGTGTATCTTTCTGCCTTGCGGTGTGGTGAAGTGCTATGTAGTTTGTTTTTGTTCATTTTTGTTGGCGTTTTTGGTGTTTTTTGGTTTGGCTTTTTGCGTTTTTCTTTTTTTTTTTTTCTTTTTCTTTCTTTCTTTTTCTTCTTTTTTTCTTTTCTCTTTCGTTTTCTCCTCTTTCTTTGCTTTCTTTCCTTTTCTTTTTTCTTTTTTTTTTTTTTTTTTCTTTTCTCTTCTCTTTCTCCTCTCTTCTCGCCTTCAAACTGGGGACCCACGGTGAGCTTCGGAACGGGCCAGGTCCCTGGCTCTGGTACATACCGGATCCTGAGTAGTCACCCCCAGGGCCGGAGATCTGCGGGCACGCAATTGCCACTATAGAGCCCACAGCCAAGTCACTGCGGAGCAATAGGGTACCAAGAGGCTCCCTGGACGGCCCTCTCCCCTGGTCCACGGACCTTATATAGGATCCCTGCTCAAGTGTAAACACTGAATACTTCTCCAGAAGCGAGAGTGTGGAACCTGATCCCTGGGGACATTGGGCCAAGACAGACTTTTGCCCGTGGGAGCTACAGCAACTCCCCCTCTTGCCAAAAGAAGCAACATACCTAGACTGTTTCACAGCCTAAGAATAGAGCACAAAGAGTCCTGTTAACCAGACTAAACCTATAAGTAAAGATCCAACGACAAATCTAGATGGGAAGGGCCCAGCGAAAAAACACGGAGAGCAAAAAGAATCAAATGGAAAGCTCATCCCCAAAGAGAAATACCAGCTCCCAACCATTTGACACAAACCAGACTCAAAACACCAACATGTCACAGGAAGAATTCCAATTATGGATTATAAACAAGCTGAATAATATACAAGAATCAATGGATAAACAACACAAGGAAAATACAAAAAAAATACAGGATTTGGAGGAAAAATTCACTAAAGAAATTGAAATATTGAAGAAAAACCAAACTGAACTCCTAGAAGTGAAGAATTCACTCAGAGAGCTACAAAACACTGTGGAAAGTCTCAAGAGCAGGGTAGATCAAACAGAGGAAAGAATCTCAGAAATTGAAGATAACTCCTTCCAACTAAATAAGTCAGTCACAGAGATAGATCGAAAAAGTAAGAGAAATGATCTGAGTCTTCAAGAAATGTGGGATTATGTGAAGAAACCTAACTTGAGAGTTATTGGCATTCCTGAGGGTGAAGAAGATAACAAGCAAGGGTTGGACAAGCTATTTGAAGACATAATCGAGGAAAATTTTCCAGGCCTTGCCAATACTCTAGACATACAGATTCAAGAAGCTCAAAGGACCCCTGGGAGATTCATAGCAAATAGGAAAACACCACGCCACGTAGTCATCAGGCTGACCAAAATATCCACTAAAGAGTCACTTCTCCGAGCTGTAAGGAGAAAGAAACAAGTAACTTACAAAGGAAAACCCATCAGAATTACGCCAGATTTCTCAGCTGAAACCTTACAAGCAAGAAGAGGTTGGGGCCCCATTTTCACGCTTCTGAAACAGAATAATGCCCAGCCTAGAATCTTGTACCCAGCTAAGCTAAGTTTTCTATACGAAGGAGAAATCAAGACATTCTCAGATAAACAAAGGTTGAGGGAATTCACCAAGACAAGACCAGCCCTCCAAGAAGTACTCAAAAGAGAATTATACACGGATCAGCACAAGAAAGATCCACGAATGTAAAACTACTCAAGAGCTAAAGATCAAATTCCAGATACCACACTGGCCCAGGAGAGAAAACATCACAATGAAGTTCTACCCAACAAGCTGAACAAAAAACTGTCTCACTTATCAGTTTTCTCAATAAATGTGAATGGCTTGAACTCCCCGCTCAAGAGACATAGACTGGCCCAATGGATAAAAAAATACAATCCAAGTATCTGCTGTCTTCAAGAAACTCACCTAACCTGCAAAGATGCATTTAGACTGAAAATAAAAGGATGGAAATCGATATTTCAAGCAAATGGTAACCAAAAGAAAGCTGGTGTGGCAATCTTAATTTCCAATAACTTAGCCTTCAAACCAACAAAAATAATAAAAGACAAAGATGGCTACTACATACTGATTAAAGGCACAATTCATCAAGAAGCCATGACTATACTCAATATATATGCACCCAACCTAGGTGCACCTAGATTCATAAAGCAAACCCTACTAGATCTCAACCAAATGATAGATAACAATACTGTAATAGCTGGAGACTTTAACACCCCACTGACAGTACAGGACAGATCCTCTAAACAGAAAATAAACAAAGACATAATGGACCTCAATAGAATGCTAGAACAAATGGGCATGGCTGACATCTATAGGACATTCTACCCAAAGTCCACAGAATATACATTCTTCTCATCAGCTCACGGGACATTCTCTAAGATTGACCATGTCCTAGGACATAAATCATGTCTTCAAAAATTCAAAAAAATAGAAATTATACCATGCATCTTCTCAGATCACAGCGGAATAAAAGTAACAATGATCACAAACAGAAACCCTCACCCTTACTCAAAGTCATGGAAGCTAAATAACCTTCTCCTGAATAATTATTCTATAAAAGAAGAAATCAAGATGGAAATCAAAAATTTCTTTGAATTAAATGACAATGGAGATACAACTTATCAAAATCTATGGGATGCAGCTAAAGCAGTCCTGAGAGGAAAATTCATATCCATAAATGCCTATATCAAAAAGACAGAAAACATGCAAATAGACAACCTAACGAATAGACTCAAAGAGCTGGAGAAAGAAGAACAGAACGATCCCAAACCCAGCAGAAGGCGAGAAATTACTAAGATCAAATCAGAACTAAATGAAAAGGACAACAAAGAAACTATAAGGGAAATTAATAAAACAAAAAGTTGGTTCTTTGAAAAGATAAACAAAATAGACACACCTCTGGCTAGACTAACCAAGAGCACAAAAGTAAAATCTCTAATAACCTCCATTAGGAACATGAAAGGAGAAATCACAACCGATGCTACAGAGATACAAGATATCACCTATGAATTCTACAAAAATCTTTATGCACACAAACTGGAGAATGTGGAGGAAATGGACAGATTTTTAGAAACACATAGTCTTCCCAGGCTCAACCAGGAAGAAATAGAGTACCTGAACAGACCAATATCAAGAACTGAAATCGAAACAGCAATAAAAAACCTTCCCAAAAAGAAAAGCCCTGGTCCAGATGGGTTCACACCTGAATTTTACCATACATACAAAGAAGAACTGGTGCCCATCCTACATAAACTATTCTCCAATATTGAGAAGGATGGAGTTCTCCCTAACACGTTCTACCAAGCCAATATAACATTAATACCAAAACCTGGAAAGGACACAACAAAAATAGAGAACTACAGACCAATTTCCCTCATGAATATAGATGCAAAAATTTTCAATAAAATACTAGCAAATCGAATCCAAGTACTTATCAAAAAAATAATCCACCACGACCAAGTGGGCTTCATCCCCGAGATGCAGGGGTGGTTCAACATACGTAAATCTATAAATGTAATTCACCACATAAATAGAAGCAAAAACAAAAACCATATGATACTCTCATTAGATGCAGAAAAAGCATTTGACAAAATTCAACACCCTTTTATGATAAAAACGCTTAACAAAATAGGCATTGATGGAACCTACCTAAAAATGATACAAGCCATATATGACAAACCCACAGCCAACATCATACTGAATGGGGAAAAACTGAAAGCACTCCCACTTAGAACTGGAACCAGACAGGGCTGCCCATTGTCTCCATTACTTTTCAACATAGTATTGGAAGTCCTTGCGAGAGCTATTAGGCAAGAGAGCAGAATCAAGGGAGTCCAAATAGGGAAGGAAGAGATCAAACTCTCACTTTTTGCTGATGATATGATGTTATATCTGGAAAACCCCCAGGATTCAACCAAGAGACTCCTGGAATTGATTAACGAATACAGCAAAGTCTCAGGGTACAAAATTAATATACACAAATCAGAGGCATTTATATATGCCAATAACAGTCAATCGGAAAACCAAATTAAAGACTCAATACCCTTCAAAATAGCAACAAAGAAAATAAAATATCTAGGTATATATCTAACTAAAGAGGTAAAGGACCTCTATAAGGAAAACTATGAAACACTGAGAAAAGAAATAGCAGAACTTGCAAATAGATGGAAAAATATACCATGCTCGTGGATCGGAAGAATCAACATTGTTAAAATGTCTATACTACCCAAAGTGATCTACAGATTCAATGCAATCCCTATTAAATTACCAACATCATTCTTTACAGACATAGAGAAAATAATTATACACTTTGTATGGAACCAAAGAAGACCCCGTATAGCAAAAGCAATTTTAAGCAACAAAAACAAAATGGGAGGTATTAATCTGCCAGACCTCAAACTATACTACAAGGCCGTGGTTCTTAAAACAGCCTGGTATTGGCACAAGTGCAGGGACACAGACCAGTGGAACACAACAGAAAATCCAAATATAGAACCATCCTCATATAGTCACCTAATTTTCGACAAAGCGGGAAAGAATATACTCTGGGGACAAGAATCCCTATTCAACAAATGGTGCTGGGAGAATTGGTTAGCCACTTGTAGAAGACTGAAACAGGACCCACAGCTTTCACCTCTCACAAAAATCAAATCACGGTGGATAACAGACTTAAACCTTAGGCGTGATACAATCAGAATTCTAGAAGAAAATGTAGGAAAGACTCTTACAGACATTGGCCTAGGCAAAGAATTTATGAAGAAGACCCCCAAGGCAATCACAGCAGCAACAAAAATAAATAAATGGGACATGATTAAATTAAAAAGCTTCTGCACAGCCAAAGAAACAGTCCAGAGAATAAACAGACCACCTACAGAATGGGAAAAAATTTTTGCATACTACACATCAGATAAAGGACTGATAACAAGAATCTATTTAGAACTCAGGAAAATCAGCAAGAAAAAATCAAGCAACCCTATCAAAAAGTGGGCAAAGGACATGAATAGAAATTTTTCAAAAGAAGATATAAAAATGGCTAACAAACATATGAAAAAGTGTTCAACATCTCTAATCATCAGGGAAATGCAAATCAAAACCACAATGAGATATCACTTAACCCCAGTGAGAATGGCCTTTATCAAAAAAACCCAAAACAACACATGTTGGCGTGGGTGTGGAGAGACAGGAACACTAATACACTGCTGGTGGGACTGCAAACTAGTGCAACCTCTGTGGAAAGCATTATGGAGGTATCTTAAACAGATTCAAGTAGACCTGCCATTTGACCCAGCAATCCCATTACTGGGCATATACCCAAAGGAAAAAAGGTCATTCTGTAACAAAGGCACGTGTACCCAAATGTTTATAGCAGCACAATTCACAATAGCAAAGATGTGGAAACAACCCAAATGCCCATCAATACATGATTGGATTAGTAAACTGTGGTATATGTATACCATGGAATACTACTCAGCTATAAGGAATGATGAAGATACAACATCTCTATGGTTCTCCTGGAGAGAGTTGGAACCCATTATATTAAGTGAAGTATCCCAAGAATGGAAAAACAAGCATCACATGTACTCACCAGAAAATTGGTTTCCTTGATCATCACCTAAATACAAACCTGGGAACGACACCAATTGGACATCAGACTGAGGTGGGGGGTGGGGGAGGGGATGGGGGTATGCCTACACAATGAGTGCATTGCGCACCGTTTGGGGAGTGGTAACACTTGAAGGTGCTGACTCGGGAAAGGGGGGGTGGGGGAAAAAAATATGAAACTATTGTTTTTAACTTGCACTGTTCACTTAATAATTTATCATGAATATTTCCCATATTATTTCATATCATTGTACAAGAAATAATGTATACATTATGAGGACATACTGTATCTAACAAGATATACTGTTAGACTCTTTGATTCTGTAAAATAAAAAAAAAAATAAATAAAAAAAAAAAAAAAAAAAAAAAGTCTTTCATCTTTGCTGAGAAACTGAACAAGTTAATTAGACCACGATGTTCAGGTGCAGCTTGTTTTCATAGAAATAACACAGTAGGAGAATCAAAAGACCTTGTGCTGGGTTTATCATTCACTAATTTGATGACCTCAGTCAAGTAACCCTTCAGGCCCAAGTTTTTCACCAGTGTGAAAGTTGTTGGAGTCAAAATGGAGTCACTTAAGGTAAAAAAAAAAAAAAAAAGAAAGAAAGAAACAAACAAACAAACAAACTAACTAACTTACATGCTGGGCAAGGCCAAGAGAATTCTCATGCCTATATGCCTGATAACAAAATCTATCACAAAGGCTCTACAAGAAACACAGCCTTGCATGAAGGCCATCACAATCTTACACAAAAAATACTTCTGCAAGGACATCTGCCCAGCAACTGCCTATCCAACCTTGGACTGGTGTCACTCTTCTTATTGATCTTTGTAGCCAAAGAAGACAATTATTTCAAAACAACTATGTAATGTTCCTCATTTTTTCCTTTAAAAATATTTGTATTCCTTTACCTTTCTGAATACGCACACAGTTTACTGTGATATACATATACATACATATACATATTCCTTGTGTATACATATACATACTGGGATATACATATTCCCATTGCAATGGTCTATTCCCAAATAAATATCTTTTAGAGTTTTTCTCTTTGTTATTTAGGTTGACAAGTGAAATAAAGACAATAACACTTAGCTGACATTTGCAATGAGTTAAAGAGTATAAAAGTCTTTCAGAATTGGAAAACTTAGGATGAATAGGATACTACATTCAAACAGCCTTCTCATTTTAAAAGTTGACTTCATTAATGGTATAGCATAATGTTTCAAAGCTTGGATCTTCAAAGGTGGAGAGGGCCTTGGGGAAATAAGAGCCCTAAGGTATTGATGGTGGGAATAAAAATGGGTACACCTATTCTAGAGAGCAATCTGGGAGGATTTAGGCCAATTAAGTACATGCACACTTTAGGATTAAATAATTCTAGCCCTGGGCATATATTATATATTCTAGCAAAATTCTTATAGAGGTCTGCAGGGAGGCACATTCAAGGATGTTTGTCGCAAGCTGGTGGTACAGGGAGAGGAGGCAACCCTAGAGACCAAGGCCAAGTGGGTGAGTAGGCAAAACATGATGCACCCCCACCACGCAGCAGTGAGGAAATAATCCTCTAGACATCTACAGAGCAATGTGTATAGAGCTTAAAAACATAGTGCTGAATAGGACAAAAGGAAACAAGATATAAGCAATACCATTTATATTTATTAAATATATATGCAGATAAAACAATGCATATCTTCAAACATACATCGGCAAAAGATATACATTAAACACAAAACAATGTGTGCCTATTGGGAAGATAGAAATTGTCGTAAACAATGAGCAATCAGCAACCAAGTATGCACAAGAGGGGCTTGCCCAAACTTAAGAGCTGAGGAGTGTAACCAAGCCAACCTTTCACAGCTGAGGTTCAAAAATGAATATATGAATGACCTACTGGAAAAATGATTGAATAAATGGCTACATCTTAGAATCAGATTACCCAGATTTGAATTCTGCCTCTACCACTTACTCGCTTGATTTAACCATTTGGAAGAGCCTATTCTCACAAACATGAAATATAGGTAATAACATTGCTTACCTCATAGGCTTATTGTGAAGGTTAAATTAAATTCATGTTAAAGCACTTGGTGTGGTGCCTGGCTCATGATAAGAGCACAGTGAATGTTGGAAATCATTATTGATAATCTAAAGTGATGCTTCACACAACCTAGCAGATTGGTGGGGAAGTGGTTTTTGTTTGGGGGAGGAGAGCTAAGAAGAGAGACTTACTGAGGCTCTTTTGTCCTCTAACACCAATGGAGGAAATGATGAGAACTTTATATTTCCCATTGCCAACTGATACCTGGTAACAGAGCATCCTAAAATGGCTGTTAGAGAATGAAAGAGCCCAGTTGCTCTTCTGTAGGCAACTCTCCCTGCTTTGCCCTGGTATTGGGGTGATGAAACGGTGATTTGAAGGAGCTGTGGCTCAGAACTGCCCCCAAGGGGAACATGGGCTATATGCGAGGGGTAAGGTAAGCAGCCTTTACAAAGGCTCCTTCACCACCAGGAGTTCACTATCCAGAACCACTGTGGATTATTCCTTAATGTGTGTTGCCCTAGGCTTCTCAGATAGGCAGAAGGAGGAAACCACATGGAGGAGGCTAGGACAGACTGCTGGGTATGACAGCTGGGAAACAAACTGGACATGACCAATATGGCAGGTATAGGGCGTGCCTCTGATGGGCTTCCAGGACTGTCAGCACAGTGTGGCATTGCTCTATGGTCTCTGCTTTTCCCAAAATTATGGGTAGAAACTGACTCTGAAGTAGCTTTCACTAGGATCATATGGGGATTGTCAGAGAGACAGTGGGATCCGAGACACTCCAGTAACACTATGCTCATCCTTACAGGCTGTGTCTGGCACGCAGTCTGTCCCAGCATCTCAGAACCCCATCAGGACAAGAAGGCAATGTGTGCTAGAAGAAATACCAACTTTCTCATGTGCGAGATCTCCCTAGTGAACCTCTGAATATTAGCATCCCCTGAAAGCGGGCAAGGACTCATTTTTTTTTTAAAGTTGTGGGGTCTTTTACATGTAAAAAAGTGAAGCAAAAGGGAAATAAAACCTGATTCAGTTAGTAATGTATGCATTAAATAAAACTAGTATTGAAACACAGTCACAGCCATTCTTTTATTTACCCATGATTCTTCTTTATTTGGCTGCTAAATATAGGGGGCACATTAGTATTGCTGTCAGCTTAATAGAAGGCATTAAAGGTTTGAACAGTGGTGCGAGAAGCCGTAGGTAAATCTCTCCTATGCTGAGTGTTAGAGTATTGTGATGCTATATGACTGCAGCAAACGTTATTTGAGTTCTGCTGCATTGCAGTTTACAAAGGGATCACTCATTCTGGAAAAAACAAAAGTTAAATCTAGCAGTGGTTAGCACCAGCATTCCCCAAAACTTCAGCAGATGATGTTTTCAGCTTCTGCTCCAGCTTCATTGCTGCAAAATAAGAGAAAACAGTAGGTTGACTGAGATGAATAAATTCAGAAAAAAAAATGCCTGAAAATTATACATTAATATTTGGGCATAGCATCTCATGTAAAAAAAAAAATGGTTTATACTGTAATAGGAAAAGTTGGTTTTTTTCCCTGATTTCTTTCTGCATTATCAATGGCATAATAAGGACATGCAGCTACACCTTCACAGCAGACTCTGATCTTTTGAGAGCTCAGCAGAGCAGACTGGCTTCCTACAAGGAGTCTAGATGGTTTTGAGAGGCTGGTGCAGCCTTAAGAAACAGCACTGCTATATCATACACACACCCTTCGCCCTTCAGTTACTTTGCTGCTGCTTTACCTTAACTTAGCATTGTAGCATCTAAAACAAGGAGGCAAAGTGAATAGGGATTGGATTCAGTCCCAACTTTTGCAAAATGGAACATTACGAAAGACAGAGAGAGCAAAGAATCTCTTGCTTTTTCTTCACCTATTGATTCCCTTGGCTTTGTAATGTTGCTATGTGCTAGAGGAGTGATTCCAATAACTTCTTTATCCATTCAATCTCTGTGTGTTCCTACGTGATAGGGTTAGACTGTCTGGAACAGATAAGATAAACCCAACAGAATGGAGATGGGTGTTAGCAACTATGAAGGCAGATAATACAAAAGAAAGTACAGAAGAAAGCATCAGAGATGAAGCAAGATGAGAAATTTAGTTCTAATACCTGACTCTGATAGAACAATGTGATAGAACGATACCAATGGAGGAAATGACCAGAACTTTTCATTTCCAGGTGCCAACTCATGGCTGACAAGGGAGCATTCCAAAATGGGGAATAAAGGAGATCTGCTGCTATTCTGTAACTCTGCCTGCTTTTCCCTGGGACAGATCATGGGGTGAAGAAGCAGTGGTCTGAGAGAGCCATGGCTTAGAGCTGGCTCCTATACGAAAGGGGCATGGCAAGGCCAAGCAGCTAAGCAGGATTGTGAAACAGGGACACATTCTGCATTATAGGAAAAAGTGCACTTTTAGACTAGAAAGAGGAGACAGATAAAATGCACTGAGACAAGGGGGTAGCTCCATTACTGGCCATAGAAAATCAATAGTCATAAAATAAGAAGTAAGCTGTAGCTTCCATCATCTGCAATTCTCTGAAGCTTTAGATTAAAGGGAGAAAATGACTCAATTACATCTCCTCCTTAACTTTTCCAACAAATAAAAACTACCATGAATTTGATTTTCCTGAAAGTACTGACATTTACTAGTTAAAATTATAAGAAATTTAAAGAAATTGTCAGATTGTCACCATAATCCTTGGATCCCATTTAGCAGAGAATGAAATTAAGACTCAGGAAGATTAAGGATCACACCCAAGGCTACATTACTCCAAATTAAATCCCAGGTCATTCAGTGTTTTCTATTTGTTTTTGTTGTTCACTTGGTCATACTAGAACATATGTTGAGTCTGGTTTGTGAGATGGTAAAGTCTCTGACACTGGAAGAGTTTAAACAAGATATATAAGCATACACGTAGTAGACAGGATTATAACATTAAATAAAATGTTGGGCTAAATACCCTCTAAGTTTCCTTTCAAATATAGAATTTTATAATTACATGGATAATTAAGTCAGCTTGAGGAGGATAAGGTAGTTCATCCCCTGGCATCGTGCTGGCAAACTTCGGCACTATTTCTCAGCTCTTCCTGAACCCACTGGCAGATCAAAGTAATATTTGGCACCACAATTTAGCAGCTGCTTGGAAATGATATATTATGCTATGACAGGTAGAGCCATCATTTTAGGCATTTTGTGAAGTTTTTGCTTTGCTTTGCCAATCTCAGTATATAGGTGAGGAGCTAAATAACTTGGGCAAAGCAAAGGTGAACATTTAAGAAAGATGGGGATCATTCGATTCAGCTAGAATCCTGGCAGTTAAGTTTCTGTATTTTATCATATTGTCAATTGAATAACACACTTATTTTAGATATACGTAAGAAAGAACATAAGATACTTTGAAAATCTTAATTCTGAAAAGAGTCAAATTCAAATTTTTTTACTGTTATTTAGAGTTAACTTTGGGTAATAAGTGATGTAGTCTTGTGAAACTTTAAGCCAATGTTACAGACAGCTTTTTTTTTTAAAGAATGTGCTGTGTAAATCGATTTTTCATTTCCTTTTAGTGCAAAACCAAATATGCATACTCTTTCCTCCAAAATGAAAGCAAAATTATCTACATATATATTCTTATAAATATAAAACCACACTTTGTGTATCCATAACAAAAAGCCATTTCTAGAAAATGTATACCATAATATTATTAAATGCTGCATATTTATTTTTTCTGAAAGATTTTTAATGTATTTTGTACATTTATGTAACTATTAACCTTGGTGTAAAAACACAAAATCTGGTATCAGAATTTATTATCCATAAGCCAGAAGCTATAAAACATTCAGTAATTAAGGTCCTGTAAAGGTACCATGATAAAGAATGCAGGTATAAAGGACTCTAGATAGTAGACTCTTGAATCTAGGGTTAAAACCATGTGACATCTGGATGACCCGAGTTCCAAATAATTATTAACCCCAATCTTACTGTTTTGTTTGTTTCTCTTGAAAAACTAGAAATAGTTTTCCCAAGCCACCACACATGTACAGCCAGATATAGATGTTCACCTCAAATTCCAGGTGAATTTAGGATAAGCTATGTGTAATAAATGGTGCTGTCAATTTTTCTTACTTGAGGACAAATTTAATTATTGTTTATCTTGAGAACTTGTATATAATGGGTTGTACCTGCTTGGCTATATGAAGAGTGAGATTTCTTCCTGTCTTTGCAATTTCTTAGCAGTTTGCCTGTGATATCCATGACATTCTGGTTTAATGTTTATTCAATTATAAAAGTTTTTTATTTCACCACCACCTTTGTAAAGAGGATTCTTGGGTTGGCAAAAAGATATTTTTTAATTGTATTTCCCCAACACAGGCTGGGGCTTACAACACAGGAAAGTCATTTTGATGGGTTCATTGCTGCCAAATCTGAGGGTAGGAATGTCCTTCCCTTTGTTATTTCCTTGCCCACCTGAATGCCTGGGCAAGGTGGCTATCCATTCAGGTGTCTGTTTTGGGTGCCTTTATTTTTATAAGACAAATTTACCCCAGCCCTGTAGCCAGTTGTCTATCAAAGCATATAAATCTTATTTTAATTAGCAGATAATAAATATCCAGATTCCAAGATCTTGCCTGCGATTATAACCTTGAACTCTCAGCAATCTCAGATTTATCAAGGCTTGATTTTGAGAAATAATATTTTTGGGAAATTCTCTGAAGGGAATAGAGTGGGCCTATTCCTCTTCATAATTTTATTTTTAACCTTGGATAAAACCAGAAAATGAGAGTAACTATCATGAACAAGTCATTTATTTTCTCTTTTCTATGTTCTCTACTAGAAAATAAAAGTAGAGGAATGGGATGCTTGATTTATAAGATTGGAACCATAGGCATCAGTAGAGTTTCTGAAATTCAAAATAAAATGTACACAAAAAGCTTATATACCACCAAAGTAGCAAATCAGTCACAGTCACCTTGCTAGGTGAATTGTTACCTTGCCAACCCTTAAATGTTTATCAAAAATCTACAAAGAGAAGGAATAAGAAAACAGAAGAAGAATTTGCCTAGTGTGTGTTTTATGGGCAGCTAGTGAATGATTAGCTCTCAAGTTGTGTTAATAACAAGTGAATCTTAAAGGTCAGAACCAAATGCATCTAATCATATTCTTGGAAATCAACTGGCCCTCAAGCTGAAACTAAAATACAGTAGTTGTAGGGCTGCATGTAGCAGGTGATTCAAAGAGTGTCAGGTGATGCAGAGTATCAGGTGATGCAGAGCAGCAGGTCTGTTTATATTTCATTCTCCAATATGACTTTCACAATTAAGCCTACAGAAATAGAAGCGAGTTATAGAACGGTTGTGGATAAAAGAGTTGCTGAACCCACAAGACATGAAAAATATAATCAGAAATAATTGTTGCTATTAGAATTTAATTTTCTTCTAAGTAATTCAATGCAGAAATCATTTGTCTCAGGCAGGGAGTATGCTTAATTATTCACCTACCTGGAGATTACTGCATTGGTGTGAACAGTGAAAATATATGAAAGTGCTATTCATTAAAAATTGATTAGCAAGCTGATGCTATGGTCAAATAGATTATTTAGGGATCTCATCTGCTTATATGAGGGTTCACCAGTGGCCATGAATTTTAAGTGTCATATAAAGTACAAATAAAACATTGAAGGCATACACTAATTCCCCAGACTCAGCTTGTACCAAATGCTACGCCTAGCCCCAGTCTAAACAGTTTCCAAACCTTGTGTGGAATGTCTAGGAAAACTGAAATAAAGTATTAGGTTTTACTAAGAAATTACAGTGACTCTCAGCATAGAATATATCTCTCAAAATTAATCTATGACAAGTTAAAGCACATATTATTCCTTTATGCCACTGGACAGAAATTTGCCAACCAAATTTTTAGTAATTAAGAGCATTCACTAAAACAAAATATTTTACTGGCCTCTTGCTTTTACTTTCTATTTTTTGTTTTCAGAGTTTATTAACTGATTGGATTGGCTTTCCTAGACTGCCAGTGAAGGAGCTATAATTTGAGGATCTCGACTCTTGGTGCACATTTGAATCATCTGGGGAGATTTTAAAGCATACCAATGCCTTTGCCCACCTCCAGAGACTGTTGATTTAAATTGCCTGGAGTGGATCCTTGCTACTGGTGTGTTTTAAAAGTCACTACAATTCTGAGATATGTTCCTCCTATGCCTAGTTTGTTGAGGGTTTCCAACATGAGAGGGTGCTGGATTTTGTTGAATGCTTTTTCTGCATCTATTGAGATGATCGTATGGTCTTTGTTTTTGCTTTTGTTTATGTGGCAAATCACATTTATTGATTTACATATGTTGAACCATCCCCGCATCCCTGGGATGAAGCCACTTGGTCCTGGTGGATTATTTTTGTGATGTGCTGTTGAATTCAGTTTGCTAGTATTCTGAGGATTTTTGCATCTACATTCGTAAAGGATATTGGTCTGTAGTTTTTTGTCATGTCCTCTCCTTTCTTTGGTGTCAAGGTGATACTGGCATCATAGAATGAGTTGGGGAGGATTCTCTCCTTTACAATATTATGGAATTATTTCTGTATTATGTGTACCAGGTCTTCCTTGTAGGTCTGATAGAATTCAGTTGTGAAGCAATCTAGTCCAGGGCTTTTTCTTTTGTTTGGAGATTTTTTATTAATGTTTCAATCTCAGTGTTCATTATTGGTCTGTTCAGGAGTTCTATTTCTTCCTGGTTGAGTCTTGGGAGGTTGTATGTTTCCAGGAACTTGTCCATTTCCTCTACATTCTCTAGTTTATGTGCATATAGATTTACATAGTGTTCATGAATGATGTTCGGTATTTCTGTGGTATCAGTTGTAATGTCACATTTTTCTTTTCTGATTGAGTTTTTTTGGGTCCTTTCTCTTCTCTTCTCTTCTTGGTTAATCTAGCAAGAGGTCTGTCAATTTTATCTTTTCAAAGAACCAATTTTTGTTTCGTTAATCCTTTGTATTTCGTTTTGTTTTCCAATTCATTTAGTTCTTCTCTGAGCTTTGTTATTTATTTTCTTCTGCTGGATTTGAGTTTGGTTTGTTCTTCTTTTTTGAGTTCTTTGAGGTATGACATTGGGTTATTAATTTGTGATCTTTCTGTCTTTTGGATGTAGGCATTTAAGGCTATGAATTTTCCCCTGAGGAATGCTTTTGTTGTGTCCCATAGATGCTGATAGTTTGTGTCCCTTCTGTCATTCAGTTCAAAGAACTTTTTGATTTCCATCTTGATTTCACTTTTGACCCAATAATCTGTTCAGCAGCAGGTTGTGTAATTTCCATGACTTGATGTATGTTTGAGTATTCCTCTTGTGATTGATTTCTAGTTTTATTTGGCTGTGGTCTGAGAATGTACATAGTAGGATTTCTATTTTTTTGAATTTGTTGAGACCTGTTTTTTGACCTAAGATATGACCAATATTGGAGAATGTCCCATGTACTGCTGAGAAGACTGTGTATTCTGTAGTTTTTGGGTAGAATGTTCTGTAAATGTCTATTAGGTCCATTTGATTTAGAGTATAGAAGCCACATATGACAAACCCACAGCCAACATCATACTGAATGGGGAAAAGTTGAAAACACTCCCCCTAAGAGCTGCAGCAAGACAAGGATGCCTGCTGTCACCACTTCTATCCAAAATAGTACTGGAAGTCCTAGCCAGAAAAATCAACCAAGAGAAAGAAAGAAATAGTGTCCAAATCAGGAAAGAGGAAGTCAAACTATCACTCTTCACTGATGATACGATCTTATATCTAGAAAACCCAAAGATTCCACCAAGAGTCTTCTGGAACTGATAAATAAATTCAGCAAAGTCTCAGAATACAAAAATCAATGTACATAAATCAGTAGTATTTCTATATACCATAACAGTCAAGCCAAGAGTTAATTCAAAGACTCAATACCACTCATACTAGCTACAAAGAAAATAAAATACCTAGAAATAACTTAACCAAGGAGGTGAAAGATCTCTATAAAGAGAACTACAAAACTCTGAGGAAAGAAATCACAGAGGATACAACCATATGTAAAAACATATGCTCATAGATAGGTAGAATCAACATTGTTAAAATGTCCATACTACCCAAAGTGATTCACAAATTCAATGCAATATCCATCAAATTACCAATATCTTACTTCACAGATCTAGAAAAAATAATTCTATGCTTCATTTGAAACCCGAAAATAGCCCGAATGGCCAAAGTAATCTTAAGCAAAAAGAACAAATCTAGAAGCATCACATTATCGGACTTTATAATACAAGGCTGTAGTAACCAAAACAGCATGGTATAGGCACAAAAATAGACACATAGGCCAATGGAACAGAACAGAGAACCCAGATATAAAACCATCTACCTACAAGCAACTGATCTTTCACAAAGTAGAAAACAATATACACTGGGATTAAGAAACCCTATTCAATAAATGTTGCTGTGTAAATTGGATAACCACATGAAGAAGAATGAAACAGAACCCCTACCTCTCACCATTCACAAAAATTAATTCAAGATGGATAAAAGACATGAATCTAAAGCATGAAATCATAAGAATTCTAGAGGTAAATATAGGAAAAGTTCTTTTAGATATTGGCCTAAGCAAAGACTTTACGACTAAGATCCAATGGCAATCATGGGTATAACAAAAATTAATAAATGGGATTTGATTAAACTAGAAGGCTTCTGAGCACAGCTAAGGAAACAATCAACAAAGCAAACAAACAACTTACAGAATGGGAGGAAATATTTGCAGGCTATTCATCCGATAAACGGCTAATATCCAGAATTTACAAAGAACTCAAGCAAGTGAGCAAGAAAAAAGCAAGCAACCCTATTAAAAAGTGAGCATGAACAGAAGCTTCTCAAAAGAAGAAAGACAAATGGGAAATAAACATATGAAAAAATACTCAGCATCACTAGTCATCAAGGAAATGCAAATTAAAACCACAATGAGATATCACTTTACCCCGGTTAGAATGGCTTTTATTAAAAAGTCCAAAAACAGATGCTGGCATGGATGCAGAGAAAGGAATGCTTATACTCTGTTGGTGGGACTGCAAATTAGTATAACCTCTATGAAAATCAGTATGGAGATTCCTCAAAGAACTAAAAGTAGACCTACCACTCAATCCAGCAATCCACTATTGGCTATCTACCCAAAGGAAAAGAAGACTTTTCACCAAAAAGGCACCTGCACCCAAATGTCTATTGCAGCACAATTCACAATTGCAAAGATGTGGAATCAACCCAAGTGCCCATCTATTCATGAGTAGATTAATAAAATGTGGTATATGCACACCATGGAGTCCTCCTTACCCATAAAAAAGATGAGTTAATACATTTTGCTGCAATTTGGATGAAACTGGAGACCATTCTCCTAAGTGAAGTATCTCAAGAATGGAAAAACAAACATCACATATACTCACTATTAAATTGGAACTAACTGATGAGCACACATGTGCACAGAGGGGAGAAACACTCAGTGGAAATAAACCAGGGGGGAGTAGTACTCAATAAGAAAAATAGCACCATACCAGTGGATAAATGCATAAGATAATGCACAAACAAAAGAGATAAAAATAAACACAAAACTAACAGAAGAAATACAGAACTTTTAAATGGCAAATTAATATGAAAAAATGACTTCCCCTTTTAAATTGGCAAAAAATTTAAAATATGATTTTAAAAGAGATAAATATTTGGATTATATAGATAGAAATTTAGATAAGTATCTTTATCTAAATTAAAAATCTTATTAATAATTTAGATTAGTTTAGATATTAGCTGGAGTAGAGTGCTGAAGTGCTCACAGCTCTAGGCAGTCAGATCTGCAGTCAATTTCTGATTGTGCAGACATTTTCCAGCTATTTCACTTTAAGCAATAGACTGACTTCCCTTATCTCCAGTTTCTTTATCTGTAACATAATAATAGTACTTAACTGATCATGTTTTGTGAAGGTTCAGTAAGATAAAGTGCATAGCACTGTTTCTAACATATAGTAACTTCTCAATAAATTTGTAATTATAATAATTCTCAGTGCTGGCAAGAGTACATGGAGGCAGGTATTATAACACACTCTTGATAGAGTGAATTGCTGTAATTTCTCAGGACAGCAATTTGCCTGTATGTGTCAAAAGTCTTCCATATGGCCATACTCATAGACCCAATAATCCTATTTTTGAAATAGGATCTTAAAAAGTAATCAAAGACGTGGGCAAGGATAGAAATACATACCTATTCATAATACACCTTTATATTTTGATGACTAATGTTATAGTAGAAAGCCACATTCGTCTTATATGATAGAGGTTTTAAATTTTCAAATAGGAATATGGGTTTATGAATAGTGGACAGTGTCCTAAATTGTGGAAAATATGCTTTGAAAAATAAAATTCAGATTTTATTTGAAATTTTCTTATTCCTACTTCTCTTGTGTATTATGCTTGTTTTTTCTAAACTCGGAGGCTGCAAAATTAAGCATACTTCATTTGTGAGGGTATTTAAAATAAATGTGTAAGCTCATCCATTCCCTTCTTAAAGACAAGTTTTTAAAAATCATTTTTTTCTCTCATTTTCCGCTTTATCTGAGAGGATGTAGAAGAAAAAAAACATTGCTCAATTATCCTTGCTTTTGATGAAGACAAAATTAAACTATAGAGGGAATATTTCTTTATAGAATTTTTCTCTTTGTCTCTATGCTATAGCATTTATAAAAATAAAAGGAAGGCTCTTTTTTTCATTTACTTTTTGTCAGCTCAAAACATGAAAGTGGGTAAACATTTGCATGAAATTTCAAGTCCATGATTTAGCTGGTATGCTTTGTCTTGAACTCCTGACCCCAAGCGATCGTCCCGCCTCAGCTTCCCAGAGTGCTAGCATTACAGGAGTGAACCACCATGCCCGGCTTTGAGCTGGTATGCTTTTGTCTCTGTGCTACATGCCATATGCAAAATTCACTTGGTGAAGGTGGGGAGGTGCTCCGTGAGCTGAGCAGTCATCCTCCAATAAACTGAAACTGAGATACCATGACATACTGTGACTCTGACCCAAAAAACATACCATATGGATTATGGGACATCCATTGACCCTCTAGAGAAAGAAGACAACAGTGATGTAACATATGAACCCAAGGAGAAAATCACAAAGACACACACTAGGGACACAAGGAGTTGGTTTGTAGTTAAGATGCAACACACATGGGGAACTCTAGTGCCACCTTCCACACTGAGAGGTAGCAAGAATTCATTTATTTCACTATCAAATGCTTCTGACCAACACAGAGTGGGCCAGTTAGTCATAATTCTTTAGAAACAAAGCATGATAGCTGGGGCTTGGTGGCATGAGCCTAGCTACTCAGGAGGCTGAGGTGGGAGGATCACGTGAGCCCGAGAGTTCAAGGATACGGTGAGCTGTGATCACACCACTGCATCCCAGCCTGGCTGACAGAGTGAGACACTGTCTCTAAAAAAAATAAACAACCAAAGCATGATTTTGTTAACATTTAAAAAAAATAAGATTGGTTTATTTCTACAATCTAATATCACATGGAAATGGAGAAACAGACAACTACATCTCCAATTGTATCTTACATTTACCTCTTTGGAATCGAGAGTTTCATGTTCAGGAATAGCCACCATTGGATGACTCAGCTTCACAGAAAAGGTGCCCAGGATATGATCAGGAGTAGAAGTGAGGAGAAATAAATGTTTAAATTTTATTTAAATAGATAATTAGACAACGGCATAAGTATATTATTGCAGATAATAGTAGATTCTACCAAGGGTAAACATTAAGATTCAATTGTCATTAAAAAACAAAGGCAGATATTTACTTTGAGCATAAGGCCATATCTTATTTATTTTTGTGTCACACATAAACTCTAACGGTGCTTAACATAACCATCATTAATTATTTCTTGAAGGAATGAATTGTCAAAATATACTGATAGACTTCACAGAGGGGAAACAAAGTTAAACTTATGTGTTTCAACCCTCACAGATAGGCCTCTAATGAAAAGCTCTAAGGCAAAAGCAACAAATCATATTCAGATCCACAGTAAATGTAGATGCATCCACAGATTGTCAATACTTACTGGGAATGTAAAATAGTGTGTATTTGTGAATATTAATAATCTCAATACACAGGGACTTCATAAACATTGCAGTCTCACCAAATGATGTTATTATAATGTAATTTACAACACAGTGACACTTAAACAGAAGGGAATTTCTTTTATGTGGGAATTTTTATTATTGCATGGGCCTTCTGAGCACTACTATACATACACTTGAACTTATTAAGATAGAAGAAAGTCATCAATATGCAGGAAAGAGAAATAGACTAGGGGATACACACCAAGAGGAGGGGAGATCAGTTGTTTGTAACGAAATCTGTTTACCCCTTTCTGGTATTCACCATCTTTCCTCACTCCCACATTAGGGTAACCACAGATCCACTTTGCCAGGGACATTCCTCATTTCTGCTATTGCCCTGGGCAAATCAGGGCTACTGAAATGATTGGAACTCTTTCATGCTCAACAGGGTCCTGCGTTGGGCAATAAATCAATGGGACACTGACCAAATCCTAATCCTCCAGAGCAATCTGGAGAAGCCCAGCAATTTAGCCTGGCTCCAGAAGGACTCCAGCTCTGGCTGCTAAGGAAGCCAAGAAGGTCTCCACCTGACATTTCCTCAGGCTTCCCTCTGTCCCAGCAGACTTCTAAGAATGGAAACTGCTTTCATTTAAAATTATAGCTTCACTAAATCCTGACTCTTACACTCTGTTCTCAACTATGAAAGCCTCTCGGTATCATAGCATCAGAACTCCTTCTAGCTGCCTGAGACCACTGCTCAACAGAAGCATAATCTGGTCCCAGAACCAACTAGAGATCTAGTTTCTGGTTCCCAGAAAGCAACAAGAAGCACCTACTTTCTCCTATTCATCAGAGTCTCCTGAGATCCTAAGCATGGCTTAGAATCGGACCCTAAGTACTGCTTCAAACTTTAACCCAAGCAATTGGTCCTGGAGATGACAGATACTTTAGTATACCTAGGTTAAGTGGTACAATATTTATATGAATTATCAGGGTTTGTACAATGTCAAATTTTCATTCTCCCAATCTCCTAAAATAGAGAAGAAGAATTATCCAGAAATTTTTAAATCTTGGTATTACCCCAATAAAATATTTAGCTGAAATTGGAAAAGCAATTGTCATTATGTGATGTTTAATTTTACATTATATTCCTTCTCTCCAATATAGATAATTTTAATCCATTGATTTTAACCCATTTCATTTTAATCTTGAATTTCAAAAACTATGTATTGATTATCTTAATCAACAAAAGAGAACAGAAAGTAATTGATCCTAATTAATTAGTGATCACCAAGTCATATTTGGCTTTGGAATGCTTTCTTTTGTTTATAAACTTTTATCACAGTAGGTATGCTTTCTTATTATCATGAAGCTGACTGAAAGTGCGATATCTTGTGAGGATTTATGGGTTTAGCCATATTAATTTATCATGCATGCACATGACAAATTTTTTGTATGTTTTTGTTCATTTAGTTTGCACAACAACATGCCAAGGTGAGCACTAATACAGCCCTGTTTCACAGATGAGGAAACTAAGGTGCAGGGAGGTAGAATAACTTGTTCAAGATCCAAAACTAGTAAGAGAAAGAGCCATGTTGGAATCTGGGGTTCCAGTTTCAAGAGACTGTGCTCTCAGAGCAAGTGTGAGGTGATAAAGCGCACGAAAAGGGAGAAGGGAAGATGAGCAGAGACACAGAGGAAAGGAGTGAAGTATGACATTTAGCAAAGGGGAAAACTATGCACTAAGGTCAAGAGCATCTCATTCAGAGACCAGAAGCAGTCCAGAAGTGGCTGGTGTAGCTATGGGAGGCCACGCAGGAGACACAATACAGTGGAACTCAAATGACGCATGCCACATCTGAGCTTTATTCTCCTAGGGAGTGAGAAGTCATTGAAGTACGTTAAGTAAGAAGGGGCATGTGTGGTCAAATTTTTATTTCAAAAAATGTTACTGCAGCTGATGTGCAACATAGGGATGGCGGGCAAGGGGGAGGGGTGGGAGCCGGAAGATATTTAAGTGACCCATGAGGGACACAGAGGTTGAGGGTATTGGGAAAGGAAGGTGGAAAGCAAGGAAGGGAGGAAAGCAAGACACATAAGAAGAAGGTTTAAATGAAAATATTGTCTCAGAGATTAGAATAGACTTAAGGTTTCAGAGTGACTTTAGTCCTCCTACTCTCTAGGATGAGCAAAGAAGCAGCAGGGAGACAATGATATTTTCTTGATTAAAAAAGAAAAATTGGGAGACGTTAGAGAGACACAACGTTGAATGCCAAAGTCCCTGCTGAATGCAGAGATGTTGTAACGCGTAGGGACTATAGATGTTAAGTGGGGAGGACAATAACACATGGTATGAAAATCCTGCCAGTCAGAATGGAAACAATGAAATTAAAATATTAAAATAAGTTCTCCATAGGCAAATGGCTTGCCCTCCAGAGAGTAGGTGAATACTGAAGGACAGAGAGAGTCATCTAAGCCAGTTTCTTTAATGCTAAGTGTTCTGGAAAACAAATTACTATTTTGCCTCAAAGGAAAAAAAAAAACTGAGAAGTTACTACTTTTATCATCAGAGCATTATTCAGTATAGAAGGATGAATGAAGTGGAAAGCTCAGGCGAAATGAGACCAAACATACTTTCATCCTGGATGGAGAGTCCAGTCCTAGATATTGTATGACATATTAATCAGACTTTTGCTCACTCACCACTTGTCGATTGTTCTTGTTTATAAAAATGTTCTGTTGATTTTTATTCCACTCTTGATCACAGCCGTCACTAAACTAACATAAAGCCTGTGAATGTTTGTTACCAGGGTGGGCCTTTCTCATAAATGTCACTGCTTCTCCAGGGGTAATATAAACTACGCCAACGAAGACAAAGAGATCAAATACCCTCACACCAACTAGAGAAATAAGAACCCAACAACTAGAAAAAAAGAAAATATGCAAAATGTGGTTAAGTCAGTAAACTAGACCTTTAATGTACGTAGGGAATGGAATTCAAAACTCTAGCTTCGGTGAAACAGTTTTCCCTTCTTCCATGAAGATAAAGTAGGTTTTCTTACTGGCCAGAAATTATGAAGCTTACGAAGTGTTGCAGGAAGTTTTAACATTTTAAAATCACCAAGGGTGCTCCATATTCTGTCCAGAATTCGCTTCTTTGGAACTGTTCCTTTGTTCAATGACATTCTCTTGCAAACCCCCTTCATGCCATTTGTCTTCAGTAATCTGTTCCCTCTACTTCTGTCCCTCCACTTAGATTTATGAACTGCTCAAGTTGGAATGCAACCTTCTTAGGAATATCTCTCAGAAGTAGACATGACAAATTATTGTAGCAATACCCACATCATTAAATACTGTCTGTTTCCTAAGGATAATAGTATCACTACGAGAATAGAACCCATCAGAAGTCGTGGATTGTGTGTTATTCATCTTTAGGTTTTCTGTACCTGGCACAGGGCCCGCCCAGCACAGAGTAGACACTAAATGAGTACTGAGGGAATAAATGAATGAAAGGAAGGATGAATGAAATGGTTAGAGAAAAGAAAGAGAGTTTTTTGACTTGTAAAATTAAAGAATTCTGAATTACTCAAGAATTAGGAAGTATTAATATTTACTGCATTCCTCAAGGTATCCTCATTTTTATGAGACTTTGCAAACTGGAAATCCTTCAGGTAGAACTATCGCATAAGGGAGTTCTGTTTGATCCTCATAATTCTTTCACTTTAAAAATAATTAAATTCAGTTATCAGTGTTTAAGTCCACAGATTCTTACCTGCAGGTTTGTATTTCTGGTTTTTCTTGAACTAGTCAAAGATCTTGCAACACTAACCTCCCAATTATCTGGATCTGGGTAGCAGCCTGAACATTTTAGAAAAAGCTAAACATCACCATGTCAACACAGTCCCCACCATGCCTACTAGGAGGAAGCCAACAGTCATCTGTTGTCATGATTGTACATATATATTTGGCTTGCTGCATTCATTCTGGAGATCTGCCTGGCCCAACAAGGTATTTGAGTTTTTAATCCCTGATTTCCAACAAACCATAGTGCACTGGAAGCACCCAGGAAATCTTGCCAATTTTAGATGCTGGTGCAGTAGGTGCCGGAAGGAGCATGAGATTCTGCATTTCTAACAGGTTCTCAGCTGATGCTAATACTACCACAGGTTGAGCAGTGAAGGCATAGCCAATATCTTTGCATGAGTTGATGGCATTGATATGTTTCAAATATTTATCTATTCACGACTGAAATTAACTATATGCAAAACGTCCTAATCAATTAAGTTGTACTGCAGTTGTAGAATTAGATAATTTACTACAGATCTGTTTATTAAGTACCTGCTAATGTGCCAGGCACTTTTCCAGATGTTAGGAATATAAGAGTGAAGAAACAGACATTATTGTCCCCACCCTTGAAGACTATATCAGCTAGTGGAAGAGACAGACATTAATTATATGATCAGGAATGAAGAGACACAAACACAAAACAGTGTATTAGAAAATAAAAGTCCTGAGTACTACAAGTTTTCATAACAAATAAATATGACCTAGTATAGAAGGATGAAGGTGTATTTTCTGAAGGGGCAGAAATCCAAAAGGTATTACCTAACAGAGCTAATGGGTATGAAGAGTGTATATGGGGAGAAAATTCAGAATGAATGGGCAAAATGAGCAAGAGAGAGAGAGAATGTCAGGAGCTAAGGTCAGAGAATTGCTGTGTAGGCATTTTCATGCATCAACTTTACTTCAGCTTCAAAGAAGTAAGCCCTTGCAAATGCTTATTAAATGAGTGAACACTGTTAAACATGAGTTTGTTTCATTTCCCCAAAAGACTACAAGCTGCTTGAGGATAAGGCTCATCATATCCTAGCTGTTGTGCACCAAACACTAGCTGATTGATTTCATTGCTCCAAGATCCTATGCCTTGGAATAAAACATGGACAGTGCTCTGGGTTTTTCTCTAATGAGGCCAGTTCATGATATGTGCTATGAGAAAAAAGCTGTTTTCTATGATAGAAACAGGATACTCCTATCAAAAAGACAATTGGCTATATGTCTTAAAGAGTTTAATCTGCATTAGCCCAAATATTTAAAAGATATCACAGGAAAACATCAGTAGCTAAAATATTTATATTTAGAATTTAAAAGAACGGCATCTATTTTTGGTGATGCCCAAAGGTTTACAAGTTTGTCTATCTCACTGATTTCCTAGGTGACTGGGGGAAAATTACTTCGTGTCTGGGCCTCAGTTTTCTCATCTTTAAAGTCTGGGCCCTAACTAGATGAGTTTCAGTTCCTCTTCTACTTGAATAATTCATTGGTTCTTTAATGCTCAAGCAAGAAAAAAAAAAACCAAACAAACCTATTTATTGATAATAATGCTGCTTCAGAAAACAAAAAGTTCTTCCTTTTTGAAATCTCCTATACTGATCCACAGCCAAGGTAGAAGTTATGCCTATGCTGATGGGAAAAATGAACTCCCCAGAGAATCTTACTTGGGATCGTTAACATCAATTCTTAGTTCTTCTAACTTTTTCCTGACATGAACTTTTATAAACACTATTAAGTTTCACAACATTCCTTTGTGCATTACCTGAGTGTTACATGTTCAGTTGATAATACATATTAATTGATATAGATCAGTTGAAATGCATATAAATTGTTTTGTAAGTTCACAGAACATTCACTGTTGAGTGCTGGCCATTAATGTTGTTAGATTAGAGTTTTGATTCTAAGAATACTAGTAAGAAAACAAAAGAATTTCCTGCTCTTATCTTTGTAATAGATCTGAGATATGGCTGAAAATTCCCAAATTATACTATTTATATTCTTGGCCTTTCCTCATCCATCCCGGGAGGCAGAGACTTGGGACATGTTAGAATTCCTTCCTCCAAAGAACACTTTCTAAAGGACAGTGTAATGGAATTTTTTAATATCCCCTGTATGTTCAGCTTGTTTGAAAACAAATACCTCATCCTTTTGTGTACTCACATTTTTCATCTAGAGCTGTTTCTTTCTCAACTAGAAAAACCACCTCCCTAAGGGGATTAGCTACAACATTCACTTTTTTCAGTGCACAGCTCCCAGGTTGTATTGAAAACAGAGCCAAATATATATATTCTAACACCACTTTAGGACTAAAAATAAATCCCAGAAATTGAAATTGGAATTGACAAGGAAGTATATTTGTTGTTTGCTTTTGTCTATCCTTTAGGGGGACAATTAGTTGCTTGGCACTACAAGAAAAACATCATTTTCAATTCTTTTCAATGTTGTACCAGTCTAGTACAATCATAAACCAAATATCTACTCCTTTACAAAAGATAATGCTGGTGGAATTTTTTTTTCCCTCTAGTCTTTATCTTCTATAGAATGTAAGGGGTGCTAGTCATTTTATTCCAATGTGACATATAATAGAAAATCAATAGCTTGATATTAATACTGTCAACTTCATATTTTTGGACTCCTATTCTTGCTTTATTCCCACAGCAGCTTTTTAAATTTACAACCAACTACCTCCAAGTTTCAGGAAACTTATCCCAAAGCCCAGGAGTGTGTCAACAGCTGTTAACTGATGTGTCATAAGGATTTGGAAGAGTATTTAAGGAGAGGAATAGGTATGACTGTGATAGGGTCAAACCCTGGTGCCCCAGATACCCCCTACCAGACAGACCCCACTCTGCTCTCTCCTAACACTGCACCCCCAACAGCATCACTGGGGATGTGGGGGTGGCGGGGGTTGGTTGAGGAGGGAGAGGGTGTGTGGTTGGTTTGCAGGCAGATGAGTTTAGGACTCTATGTCTATAGGTAACTGGAAGGCTTCCTCCTAAATAATGCCTGCCAGCCCCATCTTCCTGGTGTTAGGCTGTATTCCTCCATTCCCACACCTTCCTATTATTCTACTTTACTTCAAAATTATGTAAGCTTTTCCTAACACTGTTATCAACCCTTTTATATACCTTTAAACTGTTAGTATACCTAGTGTTTTCCTTCTCCTTCCACTCCTTGCTCTATTTATAAAAAATTCAAACCATAAAGCAGGTAGGGTATTTACTAATTGCTATGAAGCCCATAGCAAAAATATATATACTGTTCGTAAGTGTCAGCCATTCTAAAGAGTGAGATCTTTTGAAAATTAGGATTACAATGTTCATAATGCTACCAAATTTGTCTAAGGCATCATCTAGAATTTTATAAACTGTTAAAATGTCATTCCAATGTGGGATCCTAAACATATTCTGAGGTATGCAAGACCTCAGAATATTTGCCAAATAAAGACCCATATTAGAAACTTTCTTGGGTCACATACTTAAAAAGAAAAAGAAATATTGAAAAATACCATGAGAAATATAGGAAGGAAGTATAATAAGACAACTTGTTAAGTGTGTATAAAAACAAAACAAAACAAAAACAAACCATGAAAGATCATGAAAAAGAAAGAACAACTGTAACCATAACATGCCAGAAATAAACATTTAGAATTGGGCAATATCAATGTTATGGGTGGTAAAGAAGGGGTCAAATGGACTTGTCTTACCAGAAGATACAGATATTGATAAAGGTATATAAACATGAATATGGACCCTAAGTAAAAGACAATCAACACCAAAATAGAATGAATAAATTTTAAACCAGTAAATTAAAACCATGAATCTTCAATGGAAAACTAGAAAGAAGAAAGATGTAACAGTTATGGGAAATGTAAAATTATATGGTAGAATTAAGATCGTGTAAGGAGATAATCACATATTAAGAGAAATCACTCAAGATAAAAAAGATCAAGATCAGAAAAATGTGGCCAAAAAGAGAAAAACATGGAAACAAAAGTCATAAAGTGTTGAAAACCAAAGGAGGAAAAAAATATCTCTTCAATATGAGCCAAAATAAAACTGGAATAGCAATATCATTATCTTAAAAATGGAATTCAAGAAGAAATATTGTAAGGGACAGAAAAAATACATTAAATACTGATAAAAAAATCAATGAATAAGAATATTCATCATGCACATACATGCCTAAAAATACAGCTTCAAAATAGTAAGATTTTCTAATACTTGACTGACTTCTAACACTTTGAGAGCAATGTGGAGCCTTATACTTCATTTGAATGCCTTTAAATAGAGCTACAAAAGTGTTTAATGTCCAAAGGAAGCTAAACAAATATTTTCATAAAATCTGAGGAAGGGCCCAACCTCTCTTTCTTTCTCAAAAGAGATTTCCATTGAATTCACAGAACATATGGAACGTGGCTTATGTGAAGTCAAATGGGTATCATTATTTGATGGCTGTCAATGACATGTCTGAGTTATGCCTTCATCAGTCACACCTGGGTAAATGTCAACAAATTTAGCTATCTGAAAGAATTTTGTGTTCATATTTTTTTCTTCCCACTGAACAAGGGTAAATATGTTCATATTTTTGTGAAAGGAGTAAAACAGTGGTCACATTAAGCAAGCTAAAATAACTTAGGAAAATTTCACGCTGAAGTTTCACAATAAGAGACTCCTTGACTGTGCAAACACCGCATGGTATATACAGTTTTTGTTGCATGGAGTCAGTAATAAATTAAGGCAATGAGACAATTAGGTTGAACAAGATGAAATTGATGAAACTTGATGTTTTTGTAGGCCAAGAACTGTTGAATCATGACAGTTTCATGGGGTTCAACCTAATGTAAGAGATACTTTAAAAAAATAAATGATAGCATTTCAGGAAGTGTAGACAAGCAATTGTGTTCAAAGGTAAACTAACAATACATATTTTAAAGACTCGATTTGCAAAGATAAAACACCTCCATCATAGTTTTCATTATATTTCAGGGATAATAATGCATGGCTCACAGCTACCTCCTTCTCCAGTGCATTCTCTCAGCTGAGAACAGTATCCTAACCCTGAGTCACTTTACTGTCTCCCCACCTGAAGACTCCCAGACAATGACTGACTGATAAAGGGTATAAAAAGGTAGCTCCTTTGCATCAGGTGTAGATATCTGTAATTTATGCTCTAAAGCCCTCTCCCTGTGAATTAGGCCTAGACTGGCCTTTACTTGAAAATACATTTGCTCTTCACTTTGTCCTTCTCAATTCGGATCCACTCGCCCCCTTGCAGGACGCTTTTCCAAAGAGCACACTCGCTCAATAAATCGCAAATACCTGAACCGCTGTCCCAGGCTCTGCTTTTAAGGAACCTAAGAGACCATGCAAAGGAGAAGGGGCAGGTGGCAGCTGCGTGCTACGAAATACAGGAAGCTCATTTTTTTCTCAGCACCTCCATCTCAACGAGGTGCAAACTGACGGCACTTTATTTTCTCTGCGTCCACAGAACACAAGCATAGTCAATAAATTCCAAGGGGCCAGCATGTTATTTTATAAGAGCTTTAAAAATCACTTTCCTCAAAGCATGCTTTTTCTCACTAAAACTGCCATCCTTCTTGCCTCTAACCACACATCTCTTCCCAATGAACAAATTCTTAATTTTTAAAAGGATTTTTTTATTAAAAATGTCACAATGAAAAATTTCAGCTACATCCTATATGTTCAATGCCAAACAACACATGAGCTCAGGGACAGATGTTTTTGTCACCAAGATTAAGCCAAAAAGAGAAAAATGAATACGAAATTGATTGTTCTCAGTTTCCTGGAAAAAATTTAAAAGTCAACTGTTTTGTGATTAAATTATGTACATTTTAGGAATGATGATTGCCAATTAGATAACCTGAAACATGTCTAGTTTCAAATGCCAGTCTGTCATTAAAGCGTCTACTGTGTTGAAATGTTCTGTTTGCCCTCTAGTGGAGAATCTAACTAAATATGATTGATGCTTATTTTGCAGAACTGCAGCTTTTAAAATACCTGCTCACTGGCGTTCATTTTTTAATGTTAAAAGTCTAATTAATTTGAATTTAGCCATTTTGAACAGAATGATCTTTATGAATGTATTGCAAATTCATCCATTTTGAAAACAATTTGGCATCATCAAATAGTGAACATGTTTTGCTTCCCCGAAAAATCTTAAAACATTAAAAACCCATTTTAAGTTTCATAAATTTTTTTTTCGTATTCCACTCACCTCAAAGATTTTTTCTTTTAAAGCATCTTAATCCTTATCCTATTCCTATCTTTAAACATTGTCAGAAAATTTTAGAATTGAGAGTAAAGCTATAATATCTCCATGAAAATGGAAAATAAATTACCTTGGTTTATTCAGACAGAAAGATTTCTAATCCCATATACAGTGAGAACACAAACATTATTAATGAGGAGATCCGAAAGAGGTTTTTGCCTCCAAATTCAAGATGATTTATTTCAGTAAATGTAGCTGCCTCAGTACATTTTTGTCAAGGTATTAGATGTATGGTGGTTTTCTTAGCCACTAGCCTTTGGAACTGTGGCTGCCAAAAGAAAGTTGGAGCCTGGGAATTAAATGTGAAAAACATTGTGAGGTTCATGATAAACTCAGGCTCTGCCATTAACTCACGCTGTGACCTCGGGTGTGTCTCTTTGCATCTTTGGCCTTCAGTTTTCTTATACATAAACTAAGAAAGAAGCCAAATGACCTCAGCAGTTAGTTCCAGTCCTGAGTTACATATAGGGCACTGCATTTGACCAGAGGGAAACCTGTGTGTGATTCCAGGGTGGTGACGGTGAATGGTGATGCTGCTCCACTGGCAGGTTTTAGGGGAGAGTCTCTTAAGAAAAATTAATCAAGCAATAGCTTTTAAGCTATTCTGTGGAATCTTGCACAAATTATTGGCACTTTCTGAACTTCAGTTTCTTCATGTGCAAAAGAAAGGGAAGAAAACTTACTTTACGATTGTTTTAAAATTTAAATATAATACTGTTTGTAAAGTAAGTAGCCTACTGTATACTGTTCCTTAATATTATTAATAGTTTCTTTCTTACAAAATTACAGGGAGCACCCCCGCCCCTACCTCATTCTCCATTTCTTCTCCCTGGTTCGGATAACCAATTGTGCCCAGGAATACGGGAGCTATCTAGCAGTCTTAACTCTTGCGAACTCTACATTGCAGTTCCTGATTTTCATTGCTTCTTCCATGCTCTCTGCTTTCGTTTTCTCAAGTTTGCCCTGTTTCTTTTCTTTCCTGCCTTGAAATCTTCCCCCATGCTTGCTGTCTCTTCGGACTGGAACACCCGGCCCACTGCCAACCTTTACTTCTTTTCAGATCTCAGATCAGAAATCACTAAGTCTTTCCTGATTCATCAGACTCAATCAGGACCTATGTTGTATGCACTCATAGCTGCCTAAGGGTCTTCTGCGTGGCAGTTGTCACAATTGTCACTAAGTGATGAATTTTTTTCTTCTTTAATTTTTGTTTCTCCTGTGTGAAAAAATAAATACCTGGCAAAGGCCCTTCATATCTCCATCTACTGGCTCTCCAGTGCACGGCCAGCACAGACACAGTGCTTTGCAACTAACCAGTACTCAGTAAAACTTTAGGAAATGAATAAATAATTATGTTTTGTCAATTTCCAGACTCCAGAGTTCCCAGACTTCATGTTGGAATAAAAAACTGGTAAAGTCTATACTCTTTGTTTTTGTAGGAAATTAGGCTATGACTTAGACAAGGTTTTTGTAACCTTGAACCAAATCACCTAATTAGTATTCATTTTCTCATTTGAAGCTACCTATAATTGTACGCAGGTTATCTCAAAGGGGTGTTGCTTTATTCCTAAAATATGTTCATAAAAGATTTTTCACATCTTTAGATCTAAATATTTACAGCTTACATTAGAAAAAGTAAATTGTGATTTCAAAGCCCCCTCAGCCTTTGAGCCAGTAGGTGAAGGTTAGAATTACTTTAGATTTTTCCTTCTCCAGATAAGTCATAATCTGCTTTAACTTCTGCTGATTGATCTTTGTTAAAATATCAGAAGAAACCTCAGAAAAGAAATCTCCTTTCAAATGAACTCCTAAAAAATTAACCCATGCTTGGAAATATGCCTATAATGTTAACATTTCAGTTCTTTTATTGGATGTCTGTAAATTTACAAAGTCAATTCTCTGGTTAGCAAAGCAAAGATAATACCAGTTAAGATGTCCTCGATAATGTTAACAATATAAACTTTACAAATGTACTGAATTTGAAAGTAAATAGGTAAGAGAAAAAAATGGAGGAAAAGGAAGTGAATGAGGAAAGTCAACAGTTATGGGGTGAAATACCCAAAGACTTTAAGGAAAGGATACTGTGGCCTAGGAGGCGAGCTAAAACCAGTTTGTCAAGGGGGATTTCCCACCTACTCATCCTGGATATGAAAGTTTCTGTCCTTTCTTCTGTCGTACCTCACACAGCCGTATACTACCGTGAAAACCCATTGGAGGCTCCAGAGTAGATGTACCAACCCCTAAACCTCCATGATGTGAAAACAAAAGAAGTTAGCTGTCTATTGCTATTGTGTTTTATTTCTCCTATTCCCCAAATGGTGTATTTCTCATTCAGAATACATTTTGCTATGTAGTTTCCCTCACTGTTCTAATAGATGATTCAGCCCTGGCTTATTATAAGTGGAGTGTTCTTTACATAGAAAAGACAGAAATAATGGATGGAATTGGACTGAAAATGCCTTCATTTTGCTCACTCTCCTCCCACTTATTCATTGCATAAAAGTTATTTTTCCTTTTTATCCTTAATCTACAATCTCAAGAGCAGCTGCTTAGAAAAGAGGCTAAGAAAAACTGATTAGTAAATATTCTGTTGATATATCACAAAGGTAAAATACATTTCAAGTAAAATGCTTCATTTTTCTCAGCAAAAACATAATTCTAATATAAAGGATTGTAATAATTTAAAATCTCTTTTTATGAAAAAAGCACTTTAATTTCTTAAAAAGTAAATCATATGAAATACATGTTGGCAGCTTGGTGTTCTTTTCAAAGAGAAATGACTTAATAATTGAAGTAGCACACCAGAAAAAAATATGTAACTTTGGTTCAATAAGTCCATGAATACTGGATGTGTAAACACTTGATCCCAATTGTAAATGTTACAAGAACATAGGGACAATTTTGATTAAGAACTCAACCCAACATTTTATACCTTACTGTAATAAAAAAAATTCTGCTACCCAAGCTAATATATAACATACACTGTTTAACAGTTGTGTTGCCTTTTACATACTAGGGGTTTTATGAGGAAAAAAATGAATTATAATCTAGCGCTTATAAGCATGTCAATATAGTTTTCCTTTAAAGTTATTTTTCGTAATGAAGTTCATTTCCATATGGAATCATTAGAGAATTTAAAGGGTAAAAGAGAAAAAGTCTGTTATCATAGGGGAAGTATAGAGTTTTCCATGAGGTAAAAACGTTAAGGTCACCCAGTCCTTGGAAGTTTTGAATTTAGAAGTTTTCAGGGGAGCTCAGGAATTTGCGTTTTTCTAAAGCTTCCCAGGTAACTCTGATGCAATCAGCCCAGTTTGAGTCCTAGACTTAGAGTTTTGAAACCAAACACAATGCCCTACTATTACACCTGGGAAGAAAGAAACTCACAGAAAAAGAATGAAGTGTGTGGCACAATAGCATTTATGCAAATTAAATCATATGTGCACAAAATAACAATACAGCTTTTGAGAAAATAAATGCACAAATACACATCACATAGTTCTCTAGGGGCAGAAAGGAAAGAAAAGTGAAAAATGGGAATTAAAGGGAATATATATGTGAATAAATAAGAAAGCATTAAAGGAACAAATACATTGTAATAAAAGGGAAAAGTATTTAAGATGAGAGTAATGTCTTATGAGTTATGTTGATGGATTGTTTCTTCACTCCAACACCAAAATTCTAACAATAGCTAGATGCTGAAAAAATGTATAAAACTGTGTGTTTAAGTTGGGACATGAAAATTTTACTTGCATATATCACTTGATCCTGGTAACAATCCTATGATAGAGATTCCTTTTTTTTTTTTTTTTTTTTTTTTTGCCATTTTACAAATAAGAAAGCTAAAACAAGAGTTTGAATTACTTTTTCAAATATAGGCATAATACAATTCATTGATTCAACAAAAAAAAAATTCAGTCTTATTATAATAGACCCTGCAGATGAATTTTAATTTACATTTCACTATAAGTAACTATATTGATCAAATCAGGACACTTCTGATAATAACGGGGGGCACTAAAAATAATTAAAATCATATGATTTTAAAAATATTTATTGACTGTTTTATTATAGTGGTAGACATAAAATAGTTCTTTAAAAAACTATTTTTAAAAATAATATTTTAAAAAAATAGAAAAACACATATTAGTATGTACACATTTTTTAAAAGGCCCACACTGATCAGGACATATGCTCATTACACTAGGAATATATGTTTTACTGTCTATATGAGAAATCTTAAAGTCTTGCCCTGACCTGAAGCAATGATGGCAGCCTAGGGGTCTGCAAGTGGGAGTGGTCGGGGGTATGAGGGGTTCTGGGCAAGAAGAATAGAGGTGGGAAATTAACACTCTCTCTGGCCATGAACTGAAAGCTACAGTGGAAGGGATTTTTCAAGAGGTTACTCCAGAGATAAGCACTGAAATATTCAAATTGAAATGCTAGGGAAAGCTAGAACTAGCCCTTGCATAAAAAACATACAGTAGAATTTAATAGCAGTGGAACCAATGGGAGAATCTACAGTATATATAATATAAAGAAATCCACCATACTTACTTATCTCTTTCATTGGACAGAAGCAGACTTGGAATAAAATGGCATGTGGTGAAACAAGGCACAAAGGTAATGCATTTTTAGAAAACTAAAAAGTGAAACAAAATGGCTGCATAGTCACAAAGTAAGCACCAAAATAATATATTTTTAGAAAACCGAAAGAGACAATATCCTCAAGGATGGCAGTGAATTTTCTCCTGGGGCTTCAAAGCTGTCTCTCTGTCTATAAAGATCCTATTTTTGCTTATAAAACCTCTCACGCTTTCACTGTAAATAGAGCCTTCTTGCTTAGGAAATCTCAGCCTCTCTCCTGCCAGCAGATCAGAAGTCATCCTGACTGCGAAGGCTTAGTCCTCACTCCTCTGGATTCTATTCATAGTCTGGCCATGTGTTTTCTCATTTGTTGCTAGTGCGAATTGGCAGAGTAGAGACTCAATGGAGACAACAATAAGAGAGAGCGCCCTGTCTACATGGCAGGTAGTTGTGCTAAATAAAAAGGAGAAAATCTAGTTGGGATAAGAAAAGAGAATCAAGTGCATAAAACTGAGTGAGTTGGAATGTTGAAATGTTGAAAGTAGGCCAAAAGAATTAGAATTTTATGTTGATTCAAAAAGACAGGTATATCTCGGAGACTATGAGAGTAGAAGATAGAAGAAATGAGGCAGAGGATGGATGGAGAAAAAATAAAAGTTATGGAGAATGATAAACTTTCTATTTATGTACATGTCAGTTTTCTCACCTGAGGGCCAAGAAAGTAGTTAAGATGCACATAGCAAGATATTTGTGGTGCTTAGGAATAATATTCTTTCTAAACTAACTGAATTTTTTAAAATAGAAAGTGGACTCTAGATGAGATTAGGTCTTAATCTAGATATAAACAGATGTGTTGTGCATGGTGCTTTGCTACCTTTGAAGGTTAAAAACTTTTAAATGCTTTGCAAGATGGAGAAAAAATTGGCAAAATGATTACAGATGAGATACAATTTTAAGGTAGTAATCCTACACACCCAGCTACCTAATTCCTTTGTATCTTTTTATTGTTTCAGCAGTACTCATAGCCCATTAAAAATAAAGTTTTGAGAGCCAAAGTTTTGACCTGCAGGAGCCTGGACTTCATATTTAGATCATAAACATAAGACTTTGTGTTTCTGTATAAATCATTGACCCATTTATGTCATCTCAGACATTAACATTTTAGCACCAATCAGCCTCTGAACTTCAAACTACCTGCCTCTGCTTTTCTTTGCCTCAGGGCTCTTTCTGGGAGATTAGTGTTGCCCCTCCTGCAGGCACAGCCCTCAACTAATGACTACCAGAACTTGCTTCCCCACCCCTCAGACGGTAGGGCTCTGAGCGGTGTGTCCTCCATATGCACTCAGAGTTTCATGAGATCAAGCTCCAGTTCCCCCAGTGGTAACATGCTTGCCAGCACACTCTTTCTCCTCCTTTCTCCACTCGTGTTCTCCTCCTTGTCTCAGTCCCCACCCCTCTAACTGGTTATTTCCGGCAACCACCTCCCAAAACCATATGTGACTTCTCTTCTTAGAGAAACCCAAAGATGTAATCATTCTCATTATTCAGTGTAATGAAGTCCTAAAAGTCGCTGTGAACATGGAATTAGTAAATTCTGAACCATCGCTCCTAGGGGAAATACTGGATTCGATTCTTGTAAGTCTCTGGTCACATTTTCATCAACCAATTAATAAATAACCTGTTTTATGGATGTTTCTGTTCAAAGACACTTATTCCATATATTATTACTTCATTAACATTGAACTCATGGCCAACATACTATAACTTAAGCCTAAAGGAAGCTTACCTGCCATGCTTATTTTCTCTATAGGACACATCTCAGCCCTTTTGTGCTTAGCAATACTAGATTCCCCTTCAACACTGTGTTTAGGGGCCACTTTAAACACCAAAATCACCAATAAATTGAAAAAAAAATGCAAAAAACAGTACCAGGTGGATCGCAAAAAAAGACAATTGTTTACAGCTCTACCCCTGAAACAAGAAAGCAGAATGTTGCCTTGTTCAACCTAAGCTGGGATCATGTGCATAGGGGACTCAAATTTCTTTCTGGTCTGTGAATGTCCACAAATGACTACAGGAGTAAGGAGAGCAAGTATTGACTTGGAGTTACAAATAAATTTTAGTGAGTAGGTGAACTCACAACTATGGAGTTCCCTATGGCAAAGGAGGCAGGAAGAGCAGAGAAGGATATACCAGGCTTCTAAAATGATGGTTCTGAAATAACCTCACAGAGTTTATCTGCTTCCAGCAAACACATAACAATGTTCTCCCATGTGTGCTGTAGGGGCACAGAAGTAGCTGACCTACAGCTGATGAGGGCATGACATACAGGCAAAGAAAGAAGGATGTAACCATGGTTTATACAACTGATGATTGTACAGCAAACAGAAATGAGAACACCCTATATTTTAGGTCATCTTGTATTAATTTGAGATAGCTTGGCACAGGCAAGGATTATAGAAATCGAAAGGAGAAAGAAAATCACTTTGAATGTTGATGCATGAAGAAACTTCCCAAAAGAGGAAGGATAATTTAAAATGGCTTGTATGAGTAAGGAGAATACAGGAGAGTATTTTATATGGGGAGAATGTCTGAACAAGTCGAACAGTAAGAAATTCCCAAGGCATGCCTAGAGGAAAGTAAGTAGATAGGTTTAAGTAAAGTAAAATAATAATAAAGAATCGTGTGCAATAATATGAGAGGCATAGCAAAAGAAGAATCCATTCAAGTTTTTGAATGACTAGCTATAAGGACAAAGTAGAAAAAGCATAATAGATGAATCAGGCTTTGAGTTTGGGGACTGAGAACTGTGGTGTTAATGACAGAAGTAGGGAAACAAGTGCAGAACTAGTTTGAGGCAAAATGAACGATGAGTGCGAGGTGACAACATGACATCCTGAGGGAAATGATAAGCAAGCAGCTAAAGATATGAAACTGAATCTCAGCGGAGAAGCAGAATTGGAAATGTGGATTCGAGACTTATCAGTACTAAGATAATCATGAAGGCCTGTGAGTGGGTGAATATCTGAAGTCAGGCAATTAGACAGAAGAGGTGGAGGAGCAAGAAGTGTGCACAAGGAAAACAAAGAAGGAGCAGTAAGGGAGTTGGAATGTACATACCATCCCAAGAGCAGAAGGAGGAGAGAAATTCAAGAGTGAATGATGAATTTTGTCAATTGCTACAGAGGGACAAAAGAGATAGAGGATTGAGGCCGTGCAGCTGAATTTGCCAACAAGAAGTTTCCCCTTAAAAGAACAATTTCAGTGGAGTGTCAGAATGCTTTTAGGAATGGGCTAAAGTGTGAGTTTATAGAAAAGGAATGGAGATAGTGGCTACTGAACACTTCAAAAGAAGAAAATTTTGAAACTAATAGATTTGCAGCATCATCAAGGAAAAGGATGGGGAAGTGCTCATTTTTTTGAGGTTTCTATATGCAAAGGGGAGTCATCCAATGGAGAAAGAATGAATGCAGATTTAAGAGAGCAATAGGAATGGCAATCCTGAAAGGATTAGTGCTGATAAGATCTCACCTTTGTATGGCTCTTGTTATGTTTCAGGCATTGTTCTAAGTGGTGTACATGTTAGTCCATCTTAAGCTCATAATACTCTAACAAGGTGGGCATTATTATCATCCCCATTTAAAAGATGAGCAAATGGAGTTATGTAGAGGCTAAATGACTTGCCCAATATCAGCATCTGGAAGGGGTTGGATCATGAAATAAACTCAGACAACTGACTAGAGGCATCATACTCTTATCCACTGGGCTACGTGACTTTCAAGGATTACAGAAGGAAACAAAAGGAATGATTTCTTTATGAGACTGAAGAAATGAAAAGAAGGTAGATAAATTCCCTCAACCATATGATTGCCACCAAGTCTTCCCTTTGGTGGTTTTGCTTTGTAATTTATGTTTTACATTATAATAAAAATATTTTTATTAATAGTCAAAAAGAGAAGAAGGTGGGTATACTGGTTTATTCCAAGATGAAAGGACAGTACCTGATCGTACTTATAAGATATGATGTGACATTCTATTGTAGAGTTCTATCTTGAAGTTAAGAAAAGGGGGAAGGGATTGGAGCGAGGACTTAGGACATAAGGAGTTTGACAAAGATTTAGAAGAGAAGAGAGCACACTGCAGACTCAACAGAAGTAGAATAAAACCTGTTGAACATCTAGTGCAGCCCCAACTGAAGACTGGATTCTAAAGATCAGTAAGTAAAGTCAAGTTCAGCATGGCTCTCCAGAGGGTAGGATGGGAAGATTTGAGTTTGGAGGTGAGCCCAGTAGGCAGAGCAGTAAGGTTAGACTTGGGAACAATGTCGGGATATTGGAGAAAAGTTAATTTAGATGGCAGATTATGTTTTACAATTCTAATAATGGAGCTATTATTTCAAGTAAAAAATAAAAGTATTGATAAATTAATATGCTATTATACCAATATTTACAACACAAAGTTTGAAAACACAGTTATCAAATTGAATGGGTAATTCACATATTTTAATCTAGTAATAGAGATATAAGACAAAACAAATATTCCATTAAGAAATGTTGTATTACTATTTAATATGTTATTCTTATTACTATTATAATTTTGGTTATGAATGGCTCTTTATTCAATATCAATAAGTCTTAGACTCTGAAAGACAAAATCTATTATGAAGGTTGTATGGACTGAAAATAGTTGTCCAACCTCACATGGTTTTTATATATTGTTCTTCACAGGCTAAGCAAGCAAAGGCTACAATATGGATGAAATGCTCAGTCTATCCATACTGAAAAGTTCCAGAAAACACCACCATCAAAATAGCAAAAGAATGAGATATTTCATGTAATTGATGTCTATAAAATAAATCATAACCCTATCATAGATGGCAATTTACAAGAAAATGTCTACATTATCAGAATTATTAACTCTAATAACTAAATGGATTTCACAGATGTTGCCAAGTATTAAATCAGGGAGAATTTCAAATAATATAAGAACATTTTTAAAATATTATACTTTCCCTAATGTACTACTTTTTTTCTAGACCAAGAATAAGAAGAAACCAAAGATCATGAAAATGTCATTTTCAGCTTTGCCCAAAAACATTCTGTTGGCAGAAAATTTAAACCTTTTTTAATTCAGGATTAACCACTCAGGTGTCATAGATGATATTAAATATAAAAAGCTAATTCTTCCTTACAAAAAACTGTTCATACTTTAGATGATTGTTTATGTTTAGACTAAGTTTTTGAACATTTTTGCTAAAAAAAAAAAAAAAAAATTCAAAAAGTCCCATGGCCCAAGGAATATTGTTTAAGTACATTCTGGGAGATGGCCTTGATTGATTTTCAAATATAGAGATATATTTCACTGGATATAGAGAATTTGTAAAATAAATACTTTTAAATAAGATTTTGAATTTTACAAAAAGATTTAATTGATGTTTTAGTTTGACCAGTCAATTCTTTTAGGAAATTTTCAGGGTCTGAGAGTCTGTATTAGTCAGGATATCCTTATGCTAATACTGAGAACAAATGGAACTTACACATAAGCCCCATGTGGCTGGACTGCTTGCTTCTAGTAAACATTTATAATTGCATTCCAAAGCCAACTATAAATATATTTTCTTAAGTGGTAAGGACAGATTTTAATTCATAATAATTGTTGCAATAAGGAAGAGGATCCAGCATTTGTGCAGAAGTGAGTAAGCATTTTAAAGTGAGAATGGAGAATAAGGGAGTAGCAAGGGGCGAGTGGAGGCTCAGAAGAGTCAGGGAAGACAAAAATCACAAAGGGTTGGTCAGTGTAAATTCTGATTAAGCTAGCTGCATCTGCTAGCGGGTTATATCAAAGTCAGGACTCTATCCTCCCATAGAGACTGGGAAGCAGAGGCGCTCCCCCCTCCTTTGTGAAGATCACATTTTCAAAGGAATAGCTTTCAGGTCCTTGGGAAAGACACCTCTGAGTTGTAGGAGATACGTAACGTCTCAAAAGGACAGGAAGGATCCACAACTATAAGATCGTTTTAGTAAATGTGGTCAAAAGCCATCTGTACATATTTTTTACTTGTTTTGTATCATACACACACGAACACACATATGCTAGGTACTGGACACTTCATTATTTTTTACATATCCCATTACTATACACTATGAGGCAGATAGGCACATTTTAAAATAAAATGTTAATATTATTTTGCAGATACCTGCAGTAATTCTAATTATTTTTTTGCCCACTGATTATAATTATAAATGCCTCCTCATCAAGGAACTGTAATTTAAAGTAGCTTTTTAGGAACATCGAACTAAGACTAGAATATCAATGAATAATGGCATCTTGTAAGGTTTTGAAAAATGTCCTGGAATTTCCACAATGGGATTAGAACATGAAACAATGAGAAACACAGATCATGAAATGACTTTGGGAAAAAATAGATTTTTATTATTTCCCAAGGTTAATTATTATCTGTTTGTAAAGTAATGTGCTTTAAGACAAATATTTAATATTTTGATACATTAAATATTAAACATTTAAATATTCATAATCTATTCAATTTGATACCTAAATCCTCCACATTTAAGTATTAAAAGTTAAGTATAATGAAAGTTCACAGCACAGAATCATTCCCGTTTGAGTGGAAAATTCTCACCTTAATATATGCGTTGTGACTAGAGAGTATGTGAGAATCATCCTGTTCATCACTCAGTGAGAAGGAGGACAGGTGGCTGAAGGGTCCTGGGGCAAGACAATCAGCATGCGAGAGGGTCTGTGGATGCAGCAGGGACTTAGCAGGAGGATAGAGTTTAGTTTGATATAAAGGATGGAGTGAAACAGCCTTGGGAGGGACTGTCTCATCCTGGGAAGAAGAAAAGCATAAAAAAGATGTTAGTGTACAAAAGTAAAGCACACTAGGAATTAGGTCCACCTTAGAGGAAGGATAGAATCTCTTCTCATGAGGAGGTGTCCTTCACAAGACACCTGCTTTCACATTATATTTTTTGTCTCTTTCACTAATTCCTTTCAGTTCCTACCTCCAGCCTTTTCTGCAGAGCAAAACAAGCTCCTGCAGACTGTGTCCTGAAGGGTGCAAGGTTCATTTTTCAAAGTATCAAGAGCAGAAATGTGTAAGTACAGAAAGAGCCAATCCCAAGGGGGTGGGCTGAGGTCAGAAAAATCTTCATGGAAGAGGTAGGTAGCAGTGGAAATTAATGTAAGGATGCTTGTGATTTGGTTTGGAAGAAAGTGGGGGGTCAAGGGGAGGGCATTGCAGAGGCTATCAACATGTGAGCAGAGAGGCAAAAGGGCTAGGTATAGCTCATGGCACAGTAAGCTATAGAGTTGAGGTTGGCATGGACGAGGAATCAGGGAGAGATGAGTCTGGAAAGAATGAATTAAGTCTTCAACTCCAGGCGTTGCGTTGTCTTGTGAAACTGGTGGTGCAAAAATTAGAGGAGTTCAACTGTTAAGAGGAGAGGTTAGGAGGCCTTAACTAAAGTGGCTAAAATGGGTCTTTAATGGAACGGGGATTAATGCAATGACTTTGAGGAAGTAGAAACTACCAAATGCAGCCATGAATTATATGAATGGAGCAAGGAAATCACAAGACTGAGAAATCTGAGCATACAAAGAAAAATTGCAAAAAGAGTCTACATATATGTATGTATCTTTTACAAATCAAGCAAATACAAACATTTATTCTTGTTTCACACACACAGCACACGCATTCACCTATTATAAAAAAAAAGATAGCATCTTCTTTACAATATTCTGTGTCTTCTTTGTGATTTTTTTCCTTTGACAACAATTTTACAACTTTGGAATATTTCTATATCAGTATATGAAAGCTATTGATTTTCTACCAAGACACATTACTGAGTTATCTTACTGATTGTAATGTCATTCCATTAACCCCCTTGGAAATTTCAAGGGTATCACCTAAAATATCAAATCACCTAACATAGTGATGAGTAATCTCCTCTTTGATAGTTATTATACTTTTCATTTCTTTCTTTTGTCTAATTTCATTGGCTAGATTGTAAAATAATAGTCATGTTAATGGGCAGCTTTAATGGAACACATGTAGTACTTTTCCATTAAACATGGCGCTAGATTTTAGATTGAAATATATTCTAATCTTGTCTTATTTCTCAATCAAATGTTTCATTATTTTATCAGCTAATTACAATTCTTAATCAGTGTGAACAGTGATCAATATTAAAACTGAGTAGCAAACACAAGACTGGCAGTGTAGGAAAAGGGTAGCATTATTATTGACAGCTGAAGGTGCTTAGAAAAAGGTGTCCTAAACAGAGTCTCTGGTTTATAGTCAAGCTTCAGTTTTTCTTGGAGAGTTCAAGAATCCATTCTCAGGATGTCAGGAGACAAGCCTGTGATCCATGGGTAGCAAAGGGCTCGTCATATGGGGTAATCTGGTGGGGGTCAGGTTGTATCTGATCAGAAGGACAATGTTCAGAGAGAGTGTGCTACTTCTAAGCTCACTGTGGCCCATCTCCAGCTCTCAGGATTAAGTCAAACCTGAACACTTCTATAGGATCAGGTGGCATCCTCAGTTTATTCAGGCAGCTGGGCAGGAAGGGAGAGCAGAATTTTATCAGCACTTGGCCAGACAAAGGAGATCTAAGAATTTTGGCCAGGCTCACTTTGAGCATTGGCAGATTGATAGCAGAGTACAAAGGTGAAAGGATTCTTGGTGACAGCTTCAACATACATGTCACTTAAAGTGCCTGTTTCAATCTGGGCCAGTTGTCTTCTATGCTTTGCATAAGTCCTTATCCTATGACTCTCTCTTCCCCATCATCCTGGGAATTTCCTTTGTCCCTCTCTCGTGTTCAATCTCCTGTTGCCAATATCCCATGTCTTACTTTATCTAGGTTTCCTACCACCACAGCAATAATAACAATAATAATAATAATGCCTAGGCCGACGTCTATAAGGTTTTTCTAACATTTTCTTCTAGAATTCTTACAGTTTCATGCCTTAGGTTTAAGTCTGTTATCCACTGTGAGTTGATTTTTGTGAGTGATGAGAGGTGCAGAGCCTGTTTCAGTATTCTGCATGTGGCTATCCAATTTTCCCAGCACTGTTTATTGAATAGTGATTTTTTCCCCCAGTGTATATTTTTGTCTGCTTTGTCAAAGATCAGAAGCAATCACAGAAAAAAAAATAAATAAATGGGACTTGATCAAATTAAAAGGCATCTGCATAGGCAAGGAAACAATCATTAGAGCGAATAGACAACCTAAAGAATGGGAGAAAATATTTGCATGTTATACATCTGACAAAGGGCTGATAACTAGAATCTATAAAGAACTCAAGCAAATCAGCAAGAAAAAATCAGACAACCCCATTAAAAAGTGGGCAAAAAAAGACATTCTATAAAAAAGACATGAACAGAAACTTTTCAAAAGAACATAGACTAATGGCCAGCAACGTGAAAAAAATGCTCAACATCTCTAATTATCTGGGAAATGCAAATAAAAACCACAATGAGATATCACTTAACTCCAGTGAGAATGGATTTTATCAAAAAGTCCTCAAGCAACAAATGTTGGCATGGATGTGGAGAGATAGATACACTCACACACTCCTGGTAGAACTGCAAACTAGTACAACTTCTATGGAAAGTAGTAAGGAGATACCTCAAAAAACTAAAAGTAGAGCTACCATTTGATCCAGCAATCCCACTACTGGGTATTTACCCAAAGGAAAAAAAGACATTCTATAAAAAAGACACTCAAATGTGCTCGAATGTTTATAGCAGCACAATTCACAATTGTAAAGATGTGGGATCAACCCAAGTGCCCATCAATACATGAGTGGACTAATAAAATGTGTTATATGTATACCATGGAGTACTACTCAGCTATAAAAACAATGGTGATATAGCATCTCTTGTATTTTCCTGGATGGAGCAGGAGCCCATTCTTCTAAGTGAAGTATCACAAGAATGGAAAAACAAACACCACATGTATTCACAATTAAATTGGAACTAATCAATCCACACTTACGTGTGGAAATAACATTTATCTGAAATCAAGCAGGTGGGAGGGGGGAGAAAGGAATGGGTAAATTCACATCTAACGGGTATAATGCACATTATCTGGGGGATGGGCACACTTATAACTTTCACTCAAATGGTACAAAAGCAATTTACATAACCAAAACTTTTTTACCCTCATAATGTTCTGAAATAAAAAAAAATATATTTCTTAAAAAAAGAAACAGGTAAAAAAATAATAATAATGGTAACTGTGTGAGGTGATGGATATATGTTAGCTTGATTGTGATGATCATTTTACAATATATACATATATCAAAACATCAAGCTGTGTACCTTAAATAGACACAATTTTTAGTTGACAATTATTCCTCAATAAAGCTGGGTAAAAAAAATGGAAAAAAGGAAATTTTATTTTGGATTTTCTCTTTGATGAAATATTTATTGAAAAGCAAAATTTTTAATTTACATATGCAGTGCTCACTGTCTGGGGAATGGGCACGCTTGGAGCTCTGACTCGGGGGGACAGGCGGTACATGGGCAATGTATGTAATCTGAACTTTTGTACCCCCATAATAAGCTGAAATTAAAAAAAAAGAAAACAAACAAACAATAAAAACTCACACACACACACAAAAAATTTACATATGGCAGACACTTTTGTTGTTTTCTAAGTTTGTTATTAATTTATAAAACTTTCATAATTAGATAAATTTGTGTGTAACATTTCCACCTTGCATTTAATTGGTTTTCCTTTTTGACTTAATATATTGTATATTTCACATTTAGAACACAAAAGCTAGTCAGTTTTTGTGAGGGTTCTGCAGATCTTTCAAAAAAGTAGAAATCTATTTTGTTTTGTTTTGTTTGCAGGATAGAGTACAAATATATATATATATATATATAAAAATTAGATTTACTTTAGATGATCTGTCTTTACATACTTTTTATACTTAATCTATCATAAACTAAAAAATGCGGTACTATTTTACCACTAAAATATTTCCACTTTTTCTCATCCTATCTCTTGCTTTTGCCTTATGAATGTTGATATTATATTTTGACATTTAAATACACTAATGATATTATTTTACTAGTAAATGTCACTTCTAATATTATAAGGAGGACTTATTTATCTTGCTTAAGGAATTTTTGGCCTGAATTCAACCTGCCCATTATGAAGATTATAACCTCTCCTTTCTTTTTATTTGTGGTACCTGGAACACTTTGTTATTTTCAACTGCTCTCACCTCATTTTAAAGATAAATTTTGTTTGTTATCCAATCTATAGGGTTTTTTCTTTTTTATTTCATTTATTTCCCTAGCAAATGAATCTTTCCTGGACCAGATGCTTCTTCAAAAGGTTCATGCAGGGAAGAGACTATTACCTGGGTTTATCTGTGTGCCCCAGGGTTTGGGGTGTGAGTTGGTTGAGCCTTTACTTCTCCTCAAATAATAAAGACTATGAGTTGTACAGTACTTTACATAGCAACTTGTTGTCCAGGTTGCCACAGAATGAGAGAGAGAGAGAGAGCATTCTACAAATATGATTTGCTCTGTGATTCAATGTATGGGCCCATCTCCTCTGCTTCTCAGAATAAAATCAGGTCAGGGCAACTTCTGTTGCCAAAATATGTCCCCCTGCAAAGACAAGGGATTTGGGGTTTGCATATTAAGGTGTATCCCAACTTTCCAGAAGAGTGCTTGCTGGTTCTGGACTCTACAGTCGCTGTATCCTTGCTCCATTTCCTCCCAAACACACATCTGTTCATTCTCTTCACTGATTTTAGCAGTCCTTCCATTTATCCTGTGGTCTGCAGATTCCTTGTCACTGAATTATTTGTTTATGGTTTAATAATAATTTGTGTTCTTGTTACTACTTTTTGCCTTTAGACAATATCAAGATGATAAAATGTAATTAATTGTTGATTTTGTAATTGCCTTGTTAAACCAGAAAGTGCACCTTTTATTTTTCAAAAACAAATATTCGTGATGCATCTTAAAGTTTGTACTTTAAAAAATATTTTGCCATGAGATAACATGATAACCCTTGAATAATCCAAAAGATTTTCATGGTCCTTCTCCATCTTATTACTGCAAAGAGGGGTGTGTGTGTGTGTGTGTGTGTGTGTGTGTCTGTCTGTCTACATCTTTGTCATCATGGCTTATCTATAGATGTTGATATAACTGCAACATCATAATGTAATCTTTGTTAATATACTCTATTGCTATGCTGCCACATTTTTCTTATAGAACAGTGATTTTATTAAAGAAAATTCACTTACTTAAAAAAAATTTTCCCTCATTTATTTTTCCAGTAAGTCTCAAAATGTCACTGTTTGTATATTTTGTATTTAGAATGCAAAAGCTATAAAGTGAGAATATTTTAAAATCTATACTTTGATCCAACTGCATAATAAAGCTCCAATATAGTGTAATTTGCTAATTACTTGCTTTATCAAATTATCAGAAGTATTTCTATGCATTTTCTAATGGTATTTGATAATAAAGAAATAAATTTCATTTCATCATTCTTTTGTTTTCTATGTATTATTCTTCAATATTTACTGCAGCAAGAAGAACAAATGTATCCCAATTAAATTGGAATTTTAATTTTTTCTCTATTAAGATTCCTCAAAAGAGAATTTTATCATTTACTTTGACAAAACTTTAAACATTATAAATTGAGTACCTTATGTCTTCAAATAATACAAAAAATTGCACATTTTCATGTCCTTGGATGCCTACTTTGTAAATGTGTAACTAATTATGATGTCACAATACAATTATTGGTTAAAACTCAATGTAAAAATATAAACTTAGGGCCAGGTATATTCATAATGTAAGTAGGTGTAAAACTATGTTTCAAATAGTTTTAATAATTTCCCCCAAACTGGCCTGCTTCCTGTCAAATTCGAGTAGATTACCAGTGTATAAAACTGATATTTATGTCTGAGGACAAGGTCATACTAGACACAGATATTGTGTCAATTCTACTATTTCTTGTTGCTTACGCTTACATCAGTCATGGCATATTCAATCTAGATTATTCTGTAGGAGTTTTGTTGGTATTTTTTATAGTCATTCGTCCATTTTATAAGGGTTATTTTAGTTAAAAATAATTAAAATGATGAACCATATGTCTAGCTAAGAGAGCACATGAACTTCAATAAGGTACAACAGCCTTAAGAAACAGGCAACTGAGGGCTCACTTTCCAAGTTAGAGGGCTCTGGCACTTTCCCAGGGAGTTTCAGTTAGGATATGCATGAGTTGTAACTGCCTAGCACTCAGATTTACACAGGAGACCTATGTAAACCCATATAAATCAACAAAGCTCAAAATTTTTCTTATTATTTGAGATTAGGAGTTGGCAATTTTTTTCTGTAAAGGTCCAGTTAGTAAATATTGTAGCCTTTGCAAACCACGCATCTGTCACAATTACTCAATCTTGCCATGATAGTATGAAAGTAGCCTTAGACAATACATAAATATGGTCATGCACCACATAGCAATGTTTTGGTCAACACTGGACCCCATATACAATGATGGTCCCATAAGTTTATAATGGAGCTGAAAAATTCCTATCGTCTAGTGACATCTTAATGATCCTGACCCTGTGTAGACTAGGCTAATGTGTGTGTTTATGTCTGAGATTTCAACAAAAATGTTAAAAACTTGAAAAAAATAGAAAATTTTAAAATAGAAAAGAGGCTGTAGAATAAAGATGTAAAGAAATAAAATGTTCTTGTACAACTGTACAATATGTGTTTTAAGTGTTATTACAAAAGAGTCAAAAAGTTTAAAAAAATTAAAAGCATATAAAGTAAAAAGTTAAAGTAAGCTAAGGTTAATTTATTATTTAAAAAATAAATATTTTTATGAATTTAGTGTAATGTAAGTATACAGTATTAAGTCTACAGTAGTGTACAGTAATGTCCTAGGCCTTCACATTCACTCACCACTCACTCACTGACTCACCTAGAGCAACTTCCAATCCTGCAAGCTCCATTCATGGTAAGTGTTCTATACAGGTGTACCATTTTTAATCTTTTATACCATATTTTTACTGTACTTTTTCCATATTTAGATATGTTTAGAAACACAATACTTGCCATTGTGTTACAACTGTCTACAGTATTTAGTACAGTAATATGCTGCACAGGTTTGTAGCCTAGCAACAATATGCCACATCATATAGCTCAAGTGGGTAGTGAGCTACGCCATCTAGGTGTGTCTAACGTCAGTACACTCTGCTGTTTGCACAACAGCAAAATCACCTAGCAATGCATTTGTCAGAATATATCTCAATTGTTAAGCAACCACATGAGTTTAAACAGGCATGGCTGTGTTTCAGTAAAACTTCTTATTTATAAAAACATTGTTGAACCAGATTTGGCCCACAGGTTATAGTTCATGACCTCTGCTTTAGATTTTTTTTAAAAAAAGCACATTAACAAAATCTCTATCATGTCTAACATGTACCCTACTTCCACCTCAGTAAATTATCTTGAGGTTAGAACATAATATTTTAGATATCACTCTTCTAAATGATTCCTGAAAATGAACATCATTCTATCCTGCTCCAGCATTCACTATATGAATCTTTTAATGTTTCAGGTTTTGAAGGAAGGGCAGGAATCATAAAATAGTCTTGGACATGTTTCTATCAGTGAGATAGGTAATATAGTTATTTCTGATAAAGTGCTTTAAAACACTTTACAATGACTTGAGAATTTTCTTCTTCAATATACATATATGTGGAACTAATCTTTCAAAAAATTGGGCTTTACAGAGGAGTTTAATTTTTAAAAAGGAACTAATTATGTTGGTTGATTATAGTATCATATTCTGTAAAACTTCAAGAAGACAAGAATTTATGAAACAAATAATATCTTTGTTCATTAGAGAAAAATTAGCAGACAAATATGCAGTGAATAAATTAATTCAGTTCTGCTTAATTGACAGAGGCATCAGAAAATTAATGCTACAGCCGTATCTGATGCATTCACTGCTCTGGGGAAAAAAAAACAAACCCACTTTCTGCTCAACCATCAAGTCAAACTTCAAAAGCTGTTTTCATTGCAACACCAAAGGGCATTTTAAGGCATTTTGAGCTCTTCTCATTAAAGCCTGCACATCTGAGATTCTTTTTTCTCTCCTGGCATTTTAAAGTCATGTCCTTTCCTGTGGTTTGGGAGTACAGGATGAAAATCCACTTTCTCTTCACTTACGCTGTCCCCTCTTCAAACTATGTGCAGTTTTCTGCCTGAGTACAAGACACCTTTATAATCTCAGAGTACCATGGGTAAAATTACTGAAGCCCTTAACTTCATCCTGTCTCTCATCTTCCCACCTCTTTGGTGAAGCAATATTTATTTTTAAATGTAGCACTTATTGCCAGCTTTCCTTTGCTGTCTGGAACTTAACAACAATTTAAAATCAGAGTCATAGCATTTTTGATACAATTTTAATTTAAAGCAACACTTTCTTAATAAAGTCAAGAACAGTTAAAATGTATTTTTAAGAAGTTACTTCTTTATCCAAAAATGTATCAACATTTTACAGATGCCATTACAGAAACCCCAAATTACTAAGAAATAAGAGATTCTGATTATCTACATTTCATTAAGATCAAGCCAATATAAATTAGGTTTTGAACATATGGCATAACTTCTTGCTTATAAACCCTAGCTTTGAAGAATCCATATGCACTTTAAAAACACACATATTTAAAACAACACATCTATTTTGAATCCTGATTTGAGCCAAAAAATTTGAACTTGTGAAGTGTGAAAAAAATTACCATATGCTTAGCTATTTCAAATTCTCTCTACCAAAAAAAAAAAAACCTGTTTTTTTTTAATAATTACAACATAATTTTCAAGATAGACTTTGGATAATTTAGTGCTTAAAGTATATGACTGTCTGTCAGCAAGTTTCATAAAGCAGATGGCATGGATCAGCATGAAAACATTTGATGGTGGGCATACTCAAGGGAAGTGAAAGAGAAAATATTTCATAATTAATCACACTGGGAAGTAGAGGGTTAAAGTGATGAGTTTTATATTTTTCTGTACATAGAGTTTAATTCCTGTCTTTCATTATCCACCTGGATGTATTTGGAGGAAAGAAGCAATTTAAATTGAAGAAGTCAGAAAGTAACATATAACAGAAACTTCTATGATGATTTCTCATAACGGAAGGGGGAAGGAAGAGAATGTATTTGGTTGACCTTTTAGCAAGAAGTCAACCCTCTTTCTTCCAAAATTACAGTGATTCTAAAGAAAGTGATAATAAGAGGAAATACTTAAAAATTGCATTCCCTTTAAAGTGTTCAGACCCTTTTCATAGTGGCTATTTCACGTAATCATTGCAACATTATTCACAACAGCCTAGATATGGAAACGATCTAAGTGTCTGCTGATGGATGAATAGATAAAGAAAAGTGGTAAATAGACAATAGACAGTAGAATATTATTTAGCCTTAAAAAAGAAAGAAGTCCTGCCATTTTCTATACCATGGATAAACCTGGAGGACATTATGCAAACTGAAATAAGCCCATCACAGAAGGACGGTTCTGTGTGATCTCACTGATATGTGAATTCCAAATAGTGAAACTTACAGAAGCAGAGAGTAGAATGGTGGTTGCCAGGGGCTGAAACACGGGGGAAATGGAAATATGGTGGTTAAAGGGTATAAACTTTCCATTAAAATGGGAATAAGTTCTGAAGATCTAACATACAGTATCTACAGTTACTAATATTGTATTGTTTACTTGAAATTTGCTGAGAAAAGATTTTAAGTGTTCTCATCCCTGCCCCCATATCAACATGGAATAACTATGTGTGGTAATAGATGTGTTGATTAATTTAGTTGTGGTAATCATTACACAAAGCACACGTATATTAAATCATCACATTGTACCCCTTAAATATATACATTTTATTTGTCAATTATACCTCAATAAAGCTAGAAAAAGAACTTGGAGAAAATTTTTTAAAAATAAATTATACTTTCAGAAAAAAATCATGAATGCATGTTAGTATGGGTTCCCTTAGACACGGTGATTAGTAGCACCATTTTTCTAGGGTGAAACTGAAGTTCAGTGAGGACTGGTATTTCTAGAATCACACAGAGCCCATGTTCTTGCCATTGCATTCGATCATCTTTTTCTCTTTTTCAGGAAGCAGGAAAGTTGAAGGCGACAGTAACTAGCAGCTAGGACAGAGTCCCTTAATGGATCAAAGGACCAAAGGACCAGGCATGTCACCTGTTGTTGCAGGAGGAAGCCAAGGAATGTGCAGCCTGAGTGTAAGGTGGACAGTTTAGAGTGAGGAAGTACAGAGGGTGCAGAAAAGGTTACAGGTAGAGAAATGAGAGAGAGACCAAGGTTCAGAATATTTAGAACTGATTAGCATCTAAGCTCCATGGGTCAGGGAGAGTGTCTGCTTTATTGCCTGGGGAATCACCTGATGCCTATTGCAGAGCCTGCCATACATGTTGAAAGGCTGAATATTAAGTGTAGGGGGAAAAGGAGTGAGTATGGAGGGAAGTAGTAACAACATCCATCATGAAACCACAGCATGACTCTGCATTGCAGAGACCACATGCCAGAGAACATTTTTCAGTTCTTTCTTTCACATAGTCTTGTGCTCTATATTCCTTCCACCAACCCAGGCAGCTAAGGATTAATTCCATCATTGTGTTTCTGGGTAGGAATGTTAAAGCAGAACCTCAAAGAGAAAGGAACAAGTCATTTCTTGGATTTTGAGTTTCAAAATAGATTTTGGAAACCGATGGCAGAGGTAATACTCTGAGAGAAAAAGCTTTGGGGTTTCAATAGTCTCTAGGACCTGGGACATCAAAGCCCTGGAAGAGAACATAATTAATCACTGTGAAAATGTGTGAAGTGTGCATGGACCGAGGGGAAGAGACAGGGAGAGGAGGAGGGAGGGAACCAAGAGAAGCTGGGAGCTCAGAAGCCCCAGCATGGGACTCTGCTCCGTTGTCAGAACTGGGCTGGGCCCTGGGGTAGAAGTGGTAAAAGAATCCCTGATGAATTTGGGGAATCAGAGATTAGAGATGATTTATGCACTGGAATCGAAAGTAAAATTGGAACAAATGACAGGATTCACAAGGTACCACTTGTCTAGCCTGATATGGAAATCATAGATTAGAAATGGCTGCTGGGTCTGTCTAGACAGAAAAGCCCTTTAAAATTGGAGGGAGAGGACTCGGACAGATGTCATTTTGAGAGTAAAAGGAAATTTTTAAAACTAGCTAGATTTTAAAACTATAAGGCATTCTTTGAGCATATGAACTATCCCATTGCAGAGAATGTTTTTTCTAACTTATACTAAGTAGATAAATAAAAGAAGTCGCTTACAAATTTGTTACTTGACTGATGCCTGCAGATCCATGACTCACTGTGAGGAGATAAGACTGTCTTTACAAAAGCACATAACAAATAAATTGCTGTGCCCTTCTTGACTCCTATGTCATTCAGTACTTACTTGAAGAAATACCCTATTTTTGTTAGGATAACTAGGAATAAACCGTAGTTTTATTATTTAAGTGTAATATGTTAAAGCTAAAATACCCTGCATACAAATATCAACTAATTTCTACTTTATTGATTCTAAAAGCATTTAGATATCTTTGAATTTAAAAAAGAAAAAAAATTACTTTTACTTTTTTAAAATTCTGAGCAGAATGTGTACATAAAAGATTTGCTTTATATTACAGCATTACAAACTTCTTTATGTTATAAAATTTGTGTATTTAGATGCATTAAATGAAGCATTTATGTTGTTCTGTTGAGTATTATATTTTTAAATAATCTTACAGTTTTTAACATACTGAAGTTTTGTTCTTTTGAATCCACCATTGTCTTAACAAGGGATTTAAGTGAAAAAGTTGATGTTCTGCAACTAAATTATGTTTCTTACACAGAGCCTGTCACATGGTCTCACATCACTTCCCAGAGAGAGAGTTAAAAAGCAAAAATTATTCCCAAAGTTTAGTGCAAGGATTATCCCAGAGCCTTTTGTAATTATGAAATGAATGAAAGTATAGTGTCTTCTGCACTTAAAGGATGCTGAGACAGTAAATGCAAAACCAGGAAAGACTTGCAAAGGAATCTTTACTTTCTTTATAAAAAGTGTCTCCATCTAAGTTTTAGGTTGCCTACTTAGCCTTCCTATTCAGGATGCTTGTAGCAGAAATAGCTGGCAAGTTTGCCAATGTAAAAAAAAGAAAAAAGTAACATAAATAGCAAATACAAGGATTTTTAAAAAAGACTACTAAATATGTATGTGTGTGTACTTAATAGTCTTTTGCATATACACACATATAAACATATAATTTTGAAAATAAATTATCTCTCCTTCTAGAGTTTTAGGTTTTTTTTTTTTTTTTTTTTGAGACAGAGTCTCACTCTGTTGCCCAGGCTAGAGTGAGTGCCGTGGCGTCAGCCTAGCTCACAGCAACCTCAAACTCCTGGGCTTAAGCGATCCTACTGCCTCAGCCTCCCGAGTAGCTGGGACTACAGGCATGCGCCACCATGCCCGGCTAATTTTTTGTGTATATATATTTTAGTTGTCCATATAATTTCTATTTTTAGTAGAGACGGGGTCTCGCTCTTGCTCAGGCTGGTCTCGAACTCCTGACCTCGAGCGATCCACCCGCCTCGGCCTCCCAGAGTGCTAGGATTACAGACGTGAGCCACCGCGCCCGGCCTAGAATTTTTAATTTAAGACAAAGCAAAACAAAATTATAGTTATTCAAAGGGAAATAGTGACAATAAATCATATTTATTATTTTTCAATATAAATAGGAAGTAACTAGGAAGTCATTTTTAAAGAAAGGAAGAAGTCAAAATTAAAAAGACTCCCCACCTAAAATAGCTCAATCCAAATCTAGGGGGAAAGTACACACACACCATAATAAACTCTATGGGCATGGATATTATATGTCATGATTTTAACCTAATCAATTAAGACTTTCCACCTCTCCAGTCTTATGACTTAAGTAACACTTGCCCTCCCACCTGTTTTGAATCATGTAATCATCAAATATCAAGAAGCTCCAATAATATTTAAAGACATAAACACAGAATTTCACAATACAAGGGCACCTTCAATAGTCCTTTTCACCACCCTCATTTTGCAGATGAAGATAACAAGCTCCAGCATCAGGAATGACTTAATCCAACAGCACACATTGTAAGAGCTATCATACAGACTGCCTGGCTCTTTAAAATGTTTCTTTTAGCTGATTATCTGGATACCTAACAACTGGAGAAATAAAAGAAGAAGGGAGAAATGTCTAGCAAGGATTGAAAGCCATAATTTTGCTGATATACTTAGAATCAATGAAAAGGTATGTGCCTTATCAAACAGGGCCATTAGGAGTAGAGGCTACATGGGACAATATTTGGAATATGGGGCATTCCATATATGGAAGTTTATCTCCCTTTTGTACATCACATAATGAAAAGTTCTCAGTTAAAACACAAAAAGAAGGCACCTAATCAATGTTGGCTGAACTAAATTGCCTTTGGCAAGGAGAAAGTAATGAGCTTCATTAGTCACAGTATTGGAGCTGACAGTGAGCCAAGAGATGGTCTAGTCTAGGGTTTCTCAACCCCAGCATTATTGTCACCTGGGGCTGGATAATTTTTTGTTGTGGGGATGTGCTGTGCATTGCAGGATGGTTAGCAGCAACCCGACCTCCACCTACTAGAAGGTAGTAGCATCCTACCTCTCCAGTCATAACAACCCATAATATATGGGCCAAAATCGCCCCCAGTTGAGAACCACCGACCTAGTCCAGTCCCCTCATTTCACTGATGAGGTTCAGATTTTACAAATACAACAGGCAGAGAATGGTAACCACACTGTCACAGCCAGAACCCACACTCCAGAGCTCTTACTGCAAAACCAAGCTGCCCTAGTTTTCCTTTGGTTCTATCACACATCAGAATGAATAAGGTCATCAAATCCTGCCTGAGTGTGATTTCTGAAATGGAGAGGTGAAACTGGCCTAACTCTGCAACACCCTCAGCAGGCCAGTCTTCAACCACATGCAATTCATGGAAAACTAAGCCTAAAATGGAGGAAACACCTCTATCTTTTTGAACTTACCCAATGTAATAAATAAATATCATATATATTTGCTTTTATTTTAGCAAATAAAATATGCTAAGCCTCTCAATGTAATAAATAAATACCATATATATTTGCTTTTACTTAAGCAAATAAAATATCCTAAGCCTCTCAAGGTTACTAGATAAAGATAACTGACAAGCCAGTTCCACGTAAAATACATATATATGTTTGTGTGCATATATACACACACATATATGTATATTTTAACCAAATGTAGTTTTCTATTTTGAAAGCAAAGTTAAGATAATAAAAATATTAGAGATCATATGGTCCATAAGAAAAGTTAATATTTGGATAACTGAGCTACAATAGATTAAATTTCACTTAGGATGTCCATATTTGGAGAATAGAACATTATTTTTAAAGACTCTAAAAATCTGCCAGCTCTCTCATCTTTAAGGAATCACCAATTTTGAATTTACAAACTTACTATAGATCTTCTTTTCCATGCAGTCTTTGAAACAGACAAAAGTACATTTCATTTTTTTAATCCTATATTCTTTTTTTAAATATATTTATTTTAAATAAACTGTTTTGCTAGCCTGAATTCTTCTCCATAGATTGGAATTCTCAGTCCATCTGCCTTTTGTTTGTTTTTTAATGAAATTCAAGAAAACACTTAATTACTAGCTTTCGCTCTTTGCTTCTTCTGTGCATTGTTTTGGCTGCTATTCTCATTTAAATTTATTGTTTTCCCTGCCTAAATTACCTACTTTAAGTTATTTTAGCTTGGATCACAGAGAGGAAAACAAAGTTCCCAACTGTCTTCATATAACTCATCTTCAACTTGTGTATCTTGCTGTGAACTTTATATTTGTCATCATTCAAAAATCTGTCTAAACTTACACATATTTTAAAATATGTACCAATCTCTACAATGTTTAGAGATTATAAAATGTGTTTCAAACACATCAATCTTAGCATTCATACTCAAAGAATACCTCCAGTTTTGATTATGTCCTCCTCTATGCATTCTACCTTGATTGCACTTCTTATGAGTCCAAGAAAATATTCAATAGAGAACAAAAAATCACAAGCCCCTAACTCTGACTGCATTTCCTAAGCATATTTATTAACAACTATCATACAAATCATTCTAAGGCAGTTGTGCAATTGAAGCTGTATATGGAGGGAAGGTAGGTGGGGATTTTTGTAGACAATGTCTGGGAAAATGGGCACTAGTTTTACCCAAAATACTCTATAGACCATAAGACAAAACTATGCCAAAGGTATGTGACTGTTACCATCTACAGCTTTATTCACAGATGGGCCTTGACATAAAGTTCAAGGAGAAGGAGAAGGTTTGAGATAGAGATTCATGTGAAGTAAAACATAAGAATACATCTTTTTTCTTACCAGCACATAAAATTTTTAACTTTCTAATCTCTAAATAACATTTATTTGGGGTACTATTTAAAATTATTTTTACATAGGTGACCTCTCCCTTTTGAAATTCTGTTGTTTAATACTTTTCAGATAAAACCAATAGAGAATTTTTAAATTCTATTTAACAAGCCCTTATTTTAAAACTGGAGTATACTTTACATGAGAGGTTCTAAATATGGCAATGGACAATCTCCCCTGAATAAAGATATGTAAGGACATGATGTGTTAACAAAACATAGAAGGACTCATTTCAAAATGTCATTGTTTCCCAACAGATTGGTGTATAGTCAGACACTACATATCCGCCAACTGTTTGTCCGTTAAGCAACTAATGCTCCAGAAATCATTAAGACAGAAATGGCAAATAGGTCTTCTTTGTGCATTTCCTTTTTTTTAAGCAGGTAAAAACCTCTTTCAAATTTTTACTCCTACATAAGGCAGGCGAGGAAGGGCAGGAAAAGAAATCTCCCTTAACATAGATAACTACAACAGAATATTGTAATGCTTTAGCTACAATCTTCGAACTTTGATGTGTACACAAGATCAAAAGAAAGCTCATGTCAATCAAAAATGAGGTGGACAGATGGAATCGTTAAGTATGAAGCAGTTAGCCTACCTGATTATATACTGGAGTAAATGGCAAACATTGTCTCAAAAGGACAGTCTTTTCAAAATATGCAAACTAAGAAATTAGTTTATTGTGTTGATGATGGTTTGTCCATTACATATAATATACAACCTGTTCGTGGTAAGTTGTCAATTACCTTTTACACACAGAGGAAGGAAGGAAGCAAGGCAGGCAGGCAGGCAGAGAAGTAGAGAAAACCTCAGAAAGGTCTCATTACTTAAACAACCAAAAACAACATGGCAAAACTTAGAGAAGCCAAATCTCTGTTCTTAAAACTTCCAAAAGGAATGTAACACTGTAAGGAATTTCTGTTTCTCTTTCTTTAAAACAATCCATCAATCCACTTATTCATAGAACTAAAAGTGTTCATTTAAACATTTTACCCAAGAATATTTTTAATAAAGAGTTAGCAATGATATAAGATAATTTCATGACAGAAGAAAATGAGCCATCTTGATGGAAAAACAAATATTGAAAAAGTGGTAATTTGTGGCAAAGCTGGAATAAAGGCAGTACTGCCTTTACTCAGAATAAAAGGCAGTATTGTCAGTCTCACCTATGACAAAGGTATTTGCCCTGGAATATTAACACATGGGTGACAAAAAGAAGGGAAGTTGAAGGTCACAATTGAAATAGAACTTGATGAATCATTAGAAAGCTGAAAGTAACACACATAATCATCAGAGTTAAATGTCAGAGAGAATTTGGTAGGGAAGAGAGGCAAGTCAGACATCTAAGAAAAATCAGAAGAAAAGAAAGAATGAAAATACTACAATGAAGAAAATTCCCTATAATTGCCCTTTTATGTTCTCTGTGAGGCAGTGTGGAGGAAATTCTCTCAATGGTCATGTTCATACAAAAACATGTTCTTTCCCTCAGTGAAACAGATTAGAAGAAAAATAAATTTTAAGAGGTATACGTGGTGGAAAGTGTTGTTTGTCATAAAGAATAAAAAGGAAAGTATTTCTGGGGAAACCAGATGAAACAATATTCTCTCTTTAATTCTATCCCAAACCTTTTTTATACATTTCTCTCGGGCTTTAAGAAAGTAATGACATATCTAATATCATAGGTTGAATTATTAATTTATAAGGAAAAAAAGAGAATATTTTACATAGCACTTTGTGTAACTGAAGTTAGCTATTGCTTTTTATATTAAATTGAAAATCTTCAGTGAAGAAATCACTAATTTATCTAATTAGGTACATTAAATTATCAGAAAACAATCAATATATTTTATAAAGTCCTAAGTAGAATAAATAAAAACCATCCGGCTCTTTAGTATCTTTATTTTCATTAACAAATCGATTTTCTGACCTTCTATATCTTCTGAATGCCCATTTGTCCAATCAATTCTGACAATTATTTTCCAACTCTATCTTTAATATCAATAGAAATATGCTTCAAAACACATCACCATAGTTTTAAATCCATAGATTTAGGGTGGTGTGTGAGGATATTTTGAAATAATGCAAAATGACCACATATTGACACAATAATGGATTTGAAGATATTTTCAGAAAAGCATAGTATTCATTCTGAAGAGGTTTTGTTAAAATATAAACCCATCTAATACAGAATGATGTTTTCTGGCCTATGGCATTTTGATCTAAAAGTTGGTGATTAAAAAGTCTCAATTACTTAATTTTGCTTTGGTTTCAAACTTTGCTGTTAGCACTCAAAGGCTGTTCCTACGCAAATTTTCAGTTCATGATCAGTTCAAAAGGCTACCCAGCTGCACCTTTTTGAACTACAGTAAATACATTTCTGTCTAGTCTCATCATCTTTAGTGTCTGACATTTTGTAACAGAGTTTTGAAATCATATTTTATGGCAGTGAAGCCGCTAGGATAAATTTATTGACTTAACAATCCCATCCAACATCTCCTGTCATGTGGAACTGTCCCCAATACAAGGCAGATTAGTGAATGTGAGCTGCTTCATTTTGGCCCAACTGTCTGGCTAAAGAATTTTCCATTACATGGGTGGGTGAGATCAACTGAGCTTGGAACCATTCAATTTATTCTGCAGCAACAGTGTAAGAGAACACAATAGTGGCTAAAATTGAATTTGAGTCTGCTTTCTTCTATTGTAGTTCTGATGAAGTAGCAATGCCAAGATTATAAATTGTTATTATTTAATTTATTTTTAAGCAGACATAAGCATTTACACTTGTGAGCTGTCTTTGGTATCTACTTCCACTGTAGATTCTGGACACAATGACACGGTAGTTAGAGTTCAGCATAAAAAGGTCAATTGATACTATACACAGTTTCCTGGGTGTGCAGCGCTCCAAGGTTCTATCATATCTTTCCCTCTCATGCAAGGTCAATGAATACGACCAGGAGATGTTTGGAATTCATTTTCAGTAGTATGCTAGGCTTCCTTCAGCTCTGACAGTTCACTGTCTGCTTATTACTTTTAATGTTTCACATTCAAGTGGGGATACAAACAAAAACAAATTGGTTGAAAGAAAATACAAATGAAATTATGTCTGTGAAAACTTAATATTTGCAAAAGAGGTCAAATATGCAGCCAAGTATTTGGAAATGGATTTATGTTGTAACATAAACAAAGCTTTAAACTTACTTGATAGTTAGAAAAAGCAATGAAAGAAATGGCAATTCCTTTTAATGATAAGAATTTCCTGCACTTGAAAATGGAATTTATTATTCCAGAAGATAGTCCATGTGATAAATTACAGATAGATTAACTTGATATTCTACAGGAATCTTGAGTGCAATAAAATGCACAAATTTAAAATTATACACACATAAAAGAATAAGGTTATTATTTTATAACATTAGATGATATTTTGAAGAATGTAGGTTAGATGGATAATGTGTGAAATTTATTTCAATTGTTGGCAGTGTGTTTTGCATATAATCACTAAATTATATTTATAAACTTTTTATAATGATTCTGTACTGTCTAAAACTTGACATTAAGCCCCTAGAGTATTCATACATTGCAAACTATGGATATTTTATAAGTGTTTTTGATGATGATGGAAATATGCTTTCCTAACAGGAATTTCTATTTCTGCTATGTGTGGAATTAATGAAGACAAACATATATTATTAAGATTTCTCTATTTAATTTAATTTGAAGATGACATTTTATTCCACAAATAAAAATAATTGCTTGTAATTATAAATTTCAAAGATATTAGTGCCCTCTAAAAACTCAAACTTACCAAAATTATAGCGCTCTCATAATGTACACATAAATCAATGGAAAATATTTTCATCTCCATTTTATAAATAAAAACTGTAGTTAATCACAAGAAAATATTTATACTGAACTTTTTCAAGACTAAATAGGGATTTCAGATCCAATTAGGGTTAATCACACAAAATCAATGCACACAAATCAGTAGCATTTCTATACACTAGTAAAAGTCAAGCTAAGAGTAAAATCAAGAACTCAATACCATTTACAATAGCTGCAAAGATAATAAAATACCTAGGAATATAATTAACTAAGGAGGTGAAACATCTCTACAAGGAGAACTACAAAACACTGATGAGAGAAATCACAGATGACACAAACAAATGGATGAATACCCCATGCTCACAGATTAGAAGAATCAATATTGTTAAAATGTCCGTACTACCCAAAGTGATTTACAGATTCAATGCAATTCGTATCAAAATACCAATGTCATTTTTAACATATCTTGAAAAAATGAACTTCATATGGAACCAAAAAAGGGCCTGAATAGCCTAAGAAATCCTAAGCAAAAATAACAAATCTGTAGGCATCACATTATCTGACTTTAAATTACACTATAAGACTATAGTAACCAAACCACATGGTACTAGTATAAAGGTAGATACATGACCCAAAAGAACAAAATAGAGAACCCAGAAATAAAGACATACATCTACAACCAACTGATTTTCAACAAAGCAGACAAAAACATACAATGAGAAAAGGGTGCCCTATTCAATAGATAGTGCTGGGAAAATTTGATAGCACCATACAAGAGAATAAATTGGATCCCTATGTTTTATATAAAATCCCTATATCATATATAAAAATTAACTCAAGATAGATTAAAGACTTAAATGTAAGAGCTGAAAACATAAAAATTCCAGAAAGCATAGAAAAAACTCTTCTGGACATTGGCCTGGGCAAAGTATTTATGATGAAAACCCAAAAAGCAAATACAGTATCAACAACAACAACAACAAAATCGGACTTAATTAAACTAAAAAGTTTCTTCACAACAAAGGAAATAATCAACAAATACACAACATATAGAATGGCAGAAAATATTCCCAAACTGTACATCCAACAAAGGACTAATATCCAGAATCTACAATGAACTCAAACAAATCAGTAACAAAAAGGCAAATAACTCCATCAAAAAGTGGGTGAAAGACATAATAGAGTTTTTCTTTCCAAAAAAGACAGACAAATGGCCAAGAAACATATGAAAAAAATTCTCAGTATTACTAATCATCAGGGAAATGCAAATCAAAACCACAATGAGATATCATCCTACCCCTGACAGAATGGCCATTAAAAAGTCAAAAACAGTAGTTGTTGCTCAAGGTCAGGAGTTCGAGACCAGCCTGAGCAAGAGCGAGACCCCGTCTCTACTAAAAATAGAAAGAAATTATCTGGCCAACTAAAATATATATAGAAAAAATTAGCCAGGCATGGTGGCACATGCCTGTAGTCCCAGCTACTCTGGAGGCTGAGGCAGGAGGATCCCTTAAGCCCAGGAGTTTGAGGTTGCTGTGAGCTAGGCTGACGCCACGGCACTCACTCTAGCCTGGGCAACAAAGCGAGACTCTGTCTCAAAAAAAAAAAAAAAAAAAAAAAAAAAAACAATAGTTGTTGACATGGATGTGGTAAAAAGGGAATGCTTATACACTGTTGATGAGAATGTAAACTAGTACCACCTCTATGGAAAACAGTATGGAGATTCTTCAAAGAGCCAAAAGTAGACCTACCATTTGATTCAGCAATCCCCAAAGGAACTCATTTTATAAAAGATAACTGTACCTGAATATTTATCACAGCACAAGTCACAATTGCAAAGATATGGAATGAACCTAAGTGCCCATCAACAGATGAGTGGATAAAGAAATGTGGTGTATACCATGGAGGACTACTCAGCCATAAAAAGGAGTGAAATAATGTCTTATGCAGTAACTTCGATGGAGCTGGAGATCATTATCCTAAGTGAAGTATCTCAAGAATGGAAAAACAAATACCGCATGTTCTTTCTTACATGTGGGAGATAAACAAGGGGTATATATGTCATAAAGTTGTGTAATGCACATTGAAAACTAGGTGAAGTGGGTGGGACGGTGGTGAGGGATAAAAATCTACCTATCTGGTACAATGTACATTATTCTGTATATATAGGTACACTAAAAGCTCTGCCTTCAGCATTATTCAATGCAAAAACAACAACAAAAAACTCTCGTACCCCCTAAATGTATTGGAATAAAACAAAAAGAAACTGAAACTTAGAGAGATGAAACCACTTGCCCAGGGTTATAGAGCCAACATGTGACAGATAAGATATTCTTTATGTTTTATAAACATAAATGTAATTTATATTTTCAAGAATATTATAGGTTATCATTTTCAAATAAAAATTTTAAAAGACCATATCACCTTATATTCCTTTATAAATCTATTTTAATAGATTTAAAATGTGATGATCTTACATGTCCTGATTGTATCCAGAAAGTTTTCTGAATGCCTTACTTTGCTTACCCATTTAATAATGTTTAAAATATAAAATATATAGCCCATACTTATTTTTTGCATTTTAATAAGACAAAGATGGAAAATATCATTTATGAAGTTTTATATTGTATAAATGTGTATTTTCATATTTTTCTAAAATATCTTATAGAGCAACATTGGTAACTTTCCCTTATACCTCCTCCAACATATAGGATATATAAGAGGAATACAGTATACATTTTTCACACATAAACAAAATGAACAACAAATCCTCAAAATGGTTTGAGCCCCTATCCTGTAACTAATACTACTCATTCTAGGAGATTGCACCATCTCTATTTTGATATGAATACAAACAATAGGACTTTTGTTGACTCTGATATACCAAATCTAAATTATCACATCTCTTCAAAAGAAAGCAGGATTTTAGAAATAGGAATGTAACACCTATACAACCCATACAAACAGTGATTTCATGATGTCTTTATGGAGAGTAAGATCTTGGTCCCCAACACAATACCAATATTTCAGAAAAAAATCCATTGATATGCTTCAAAATGTCATCCTGGAGGATTCCTATTTATCATGCAAAAATTATCTTTTTTTATCACCAAGGATACTCCAATCAAACAAACATTTTCTTGCACATACTAAATTCACAGAAGCATTTTATACAGTCATTTATAAAAGTATCAAATATTTTCTCATTGGTACGCTCACCTGTTCAGAAAAGAGGTCACTGTTATCTTCCAGATATTTACTGAAAGGGTTGGGTTCATAGACTTCCTCCTCTTTTCTCAGTAATATTTTGGATTTTACAGGTACTGGGCGAATTACTCCAGGCTTGGTCTTCATGAATGTCAAATAAATTTTTAAAGAAACAGGGAAATATACACTATTAAAATGAATAACTATGTGTATTAAGTCATCTAAACATTGTTCCCACAAAAATTTATAAATTTTTTAAATTTTATAATGATTTTACAAATGCATAAAAACATCCCAGAAATCAAATGATTTTTAACTAACATTAGTCTGAAGTTAACTATTACACCAATCAATTCATAAAGATCTACTGTTGTGACATTTAAAATGCAAAAATGTCTTTACTTATCTATGCAAACACGTTCTACTCTTGCTAGTGCATTCAGTCAACAAATATTTCATTTAATAAACACTTATTGAGAATAGCCCCTGTGCCAAGTGGCATTCTGGGCATGATAGGATAGATTACTTAGGCACATCCACCAAACCCAAAACCACCTTCTTTTTCTGGAAATCCACAGACTTGGGCCCCCAGAAACCATGTTCATATTATGTACAATGGAACCAGGGTGGCTTTCTGACCTAAAGGGGTGAGAAGTGGGTAGCAAATAGATTTTCTCTCCCAAGAATGTGAAATAGGAATTTAAACTGCTCTGTAGTTACTTTAAGTGAAATTATAATATGTCGATGTGGAAGCTGTGGGAAAGCCTTCATTTGACCTCAAAATCACATCTGCTGAGATCAAGAAGAATAGAGCAAAATGGCAGCCCAGAGAAAAGAGACACCTGAGGGTTTTCCAGAATCAGGTCCCAAAACATTCCTGGAGCCTACGTGGATTTCCTATCCTTAAGTTCCTTCAGACTTTCCTTTTCTTTTACACTAGATTTCTTTTTTTCCTAACTCAAGTTTACTTCTGTAACTTGCAATCAAAAGAGTTTTAGAAAATACATCACTCAGTCAAGATTCTAAAACTTGTACTCAATATCAACGTGACAAAAAAAGAGAGAGCGCGTGCTCTAGTTTGGGACAACTTCAAAATGATGTTTCACAAACACCAAAATCTCGTTACACTATAAAATGTCACAAAATGATTGATAAGTTTGCAAAAACATCCCAAACTAGAATTCAATAAAAAGTTGTGACACTCTTTCTGTTTAAGCATTTTGCTGCAATTATTCTTCTCAACTCCATTTCCTTTCAGAAAATAGTAAATTAGCTTTCCTCCCTCAATGCTGATGCTCGCAAGTTAAGCCTTAAGGGACTACATCTATCTCTCTGCTCTATAAAGCACCTCATATATTTTGAGACTTGAATAAATGTTGCCCTGCAATAGTTTTTTCAATAGGTATTTTCCCAGTTGTCTTTCATGTCTATGACAACTGGGGAAATACAGATTGAGAAAAGTCTCTATTTTCCCCAGGCTAAGAAATATTTCCCACTTAAGAAACTTTGATTTCTCTCAAGGGGAAAAAATGAGCAAGTAACATCCAATTATGCATGAAATCATGCCGTTGAGTATACAGATGAGAGCAATATTCCTCCAGTAAGTGCAGCACAGGAACAAAGCCAAAGCAGTTACTGTTTTCTACAGCCACTGTAATAAGGGTGGTGCCTGACGTCTGAGCCATGGTCCTAAGTTGTCCAGATCTCCTCTCTCTCTTTTTCACTTGACTTCCTGCTTCATTTGTCCTTTCTTCTGCTCCTACTACTGCTCCTTATCCTTCTCTTCTACTTCCTTGTGAGGCAGGAAATCAATATAACTCCAGCACTCAGGGCTTGCAAGGCTCTGAAATCAACGTGGAACTTTAGGGGCTAAGCTTGGTGTCAGTATGCAGAAAGGAAAGGCAGAGAGAAGAAATCTGACCAGGAGCACTTGATATGCTAGAAGAATCTCCCTGCCAAAGAAACATGACTGCCTGGTCCCTTTATTGCCAGCAGGCAGATATTTTGGGTTATCCTGGTCTCCTACCCAGATCATCAGTCTTGCAATCAGCCCCCTCCAGGGTGACATCAGAAAAGAGACTTTTCTGATTGGTTGGATATCAAATACATTCAGTATTAGAATCAGTCTGATGCTTCATATTTGTTTCTCTACCAGGTCTTATGCTCCTTAGTTCCTATGAGTTTCCTAGATTTGACGGCTGTCTGACAACGAGACAATGACTTTTGCCCTATTTCTTCTACTCTATCAGATTTTCTCCCTTCTTTTCTTGGACTCTGTGTTCCCAGGCTTAGTCTATGTGAAGTCTCTGAGTATTCCACATTATCTTTGCTTACTTGGTATTCCTGTGGTTTCCCTGATTCTTACATTGTACATAACTGACTTTTCCTTTAGTCCTGTTTTTTGCTCCTACACCTTAACTTGTTGACCCAGTAGTCAGTATTTCATAGGCATAAAAGCCAACTAAGCAAAAGAAGACTAGACACAGTTTGCCTTTGACATTGTTCACATTTGGCGTTGTGAATCCCGTACTATGACCTCTAACCATACCCTCCAAACGCAACTGTCTCTCAGTATTGGTCTGGTTGGAAATCTAATTCTAGTGGCCCAATTCTTTACCTCGTGCACTCTCCACAAACCACAGTACACCAACAAATCATGCACATGGCAGTCTCTGCATCTTGCTTATGCCTTTACACATTTTTCAAAACCAGCTCCAAAACCCTTGAGGATCCAGTGCTACTAATGACGCCATCATTGTTCCATAGACCCAAATTCCATATTCTATCAATATAGGAGCAAGAACTGTACTCAATATTTTAGATAGATTATCTCATCACTTCCTTGTAAACTCTGTGAGGGGTTTAAAGATGATAAGTCACATGTCAAAGTCATGTAGTTAATATGTGAAGTCAAAGTTTAAATCTAAGTCTGGTCTGATCATTAAGCCTATGATTTTAATTACTTCTATGCCTATTCCAGAGAAGAGAGAGAGAGCATAGAGTACATAGAAACGTGAAATCAATGTTAAACATCTGTCTCTATGTAACTTCCCCTGTCCAAGCAGTAACAAAATCCTAGGTTTTTTTTAAATTTATTTTTATTCATTTTAAATTCATTGCTTATGTTTTATTTCCACTGTCGACTGCAACATCCTTGATTTTGGCCATTGTTACATCATTCTGTGTCAATATTCCCAGAACACTCAAAGACCCAAAGTTTTCAGTTCCTGCCATATGTATATGTATATACATCCTCACACCCACCCTCTTTCTATACACACACACACACACACACACACACGCACACAAACACAATTTTGCCTCCTAAAAAACTCTATAATTTGCATGGTCAAGACATCAAATTTTACACTGATGCTTTTCTGGACTTGGTTAAAATCCACTCCCATAAAGCAGCATAAAGTATAAAATTGGTAGGAGGAGAGCATCATGAACATAGATTCTAGTTTTAATAGACTGTATGACCTTGGAAAAGCCATTCGACCTGTCTAGCCCTTCTGTTGAAGGGTTATAATTCTAACCCATAATTATGTCCTTTAATAATGGGTAATGACACATTTTATTACTTACCTTTCTGCCCCCTTAGTAATTATATCACATAGATTTTTATTGCAAAAAGGCTTGTTTCTGCATATTCAAATCCATCATCCAGATAAGGGTTTCAAAATGCCTTTTAGAAGTCTATGTGTAAAGCAACTGTCACTGTTGTTGGTACACATAAGTCTCTTTTGGAATATTAGTTAACTTTCTCTCAGTTGTTTCTAATACCTTGTTCTTCAGTGTCAAATAGTCATGTAATTCACATTTGCTAAAGACAAAATTGCACCACAAAGTGAACTAATGGTTATATCTAATAAAGAGTTGTCTGTTATCACCTCAACACTCGGAATGAAGTCTCTAGACCAGCAGTGTCAGCATCATCTGAGAACCTGTTAGGAGTGCCCAATCTCAAGCCCCATCTTGAACCTACTGAGTCAGAATCTACATTTTAACAAATCCCTAGCTGACTCATGTACACATTAAAAATTGGAAGACAATAGACTATAACTCATTCCATTAAAATATGCTATCCATGTAGAGATAGAACTTTCTTGGTCTACCACTCCAGATACATCTGTTGAGCCTTGATCTTTTATCTCCAGACTGAAGGGGAGGCTTTAGAACAGACTGTCCTTTATTAATTCGTAATCTACATTGCATCTTTGCTTGTAGTCACCTGATATTTTTAGCCTTCAAGTAGAACCTCTCTTGAAGAACTTCTCTAATTTTGGCAAATCTTATTTGCTAAGTCTGTGTCCAAACGAATACAAAAGAAATTAGTCAAGAACTTGATTAGTCAAGTTCTCTAAAAGTGAACTACTGTAAGATTGTCATTGCCTAGTAATATTACAACTAAGCTAGCACAAAGAAGCCCTTCATTTGCTTTCATCTGAATAGAATCCATAGAAGAACTAGACTCATTACTGATAGACATAAATGTCACTATAATGATGCCAGAGAAAGCAATTCCATAATTTTCTTTCTAGACTAAGTGGAAAAATAAAAAGATAATGACAGTCATAGTCAGCAAAAAGGGCACAGGAAGAACAATGAGAAGATTCTCCAAATGAAAAATATCCATTCATTGTGATGAAATTACTGATAACTGATTTACATTGGGTGTAAGACATTTTTGAAGTGGCTTATAGACAAAATACCTGTTTTGCAATTCTGAAGCACACCTCTATTAGATATTCTCTGGAACAATTTTTCCAGTTGAGACCTAGTCTATGTCAAAAACTATGGTGTATACAGAAGTGAATAACACAAACCCCTTGTTTTCAGGGGGCTCACAATCCAATTGAGTAAACCACGGGATGACCATGATATAAGTCAAGTCATGTCACACACCTTCTAAGTGATGTCACTCAATTCCACATCAAGTCATGTCAACTCCACTCTCAAAGCTCTTCTAATGCCTCACCTTCTCACTCAGAGTAAAGTCTAAAACCCTCGCAATGCCTTCCAGGAAATGCCTACAGGGTGCTATATGACCTGATCTTTCCTATTCTTAACCAGCCTCTCCTTTTTCACTCTTATCTCCCACTACTCTCTTTTGTACCCTCTCATTCTCTTTACTCTAGCTCACACACCATAATACTATGATACTCCCTCTTCCAAGAGTTTATGCTTGCTCTTCCAACTGTCTGGAACTTTTTTCTTCATTTTCAGGGATTTTCTTCAAGTCTGTTCAAACATCAGCTTATCAGACATATCTTTTCTAATGATCCATATAAAATAGCAATCTCTATTCCCCTTGCTGGCCTTATTTTTCTATAGCACTTACCACCACCTGACATCTGTTTATGTGTTTGTTGTCTTGCTTTCTCCACTAGAATGTAAGCTCTGTGAGGACAGAGATCTTTGTTTTATTCACTCTTATATCTCTAACAACTAGAATGGTGCGTGGCACCCAGTTGGTGCTTGATAAATATCTGCAGAATGAATAGGTTAATTGGCAGGCAGAAGCACAGTATGCTGGCTATAATCCAATATGGAGGCCATAAGAGGAGCATTGACTGCTTGGGATCTCTCATCATTTCTTCTGGATTGACTGACTTTTTGATCACAGTATAACCTAGGAAGAGGAAACTGTGTGGGAAAGTAGTATGGTGAGTTCCACTCCCAGAGGTAAGAGTAGAAGGCTAAAGTTATCATTTCTGAGGAATACAGGAAGTCAAAAGCAGAAACCATTTCCTTAGGGAGTTCACAAGATTTTAACCCTCTCTATTTAAAAAAAAAAAAAAAAGTTGTTGTTCTTCTTTTCTTTGCTCATGGTGATAAGCAGTAAAGCTCTTAACACCAAAAGACAATGAAGTCTTTTTTTTTTTTTTTTTTTTTTTAGAATTCAAGAGCTGGGAATGAGGTAGAGCTAAGGAGATCACATCTGATTCTATTGTTAGTTTTGAGGGGAGAAACTGTCCAAAGGATAGAGTACAGAGAGTCACTGGGGCCGAGTAGGAGATTTTAATGTGTTGTAAGGCACTAGTCTAAGCCTGCTATTCATTTGTGTTTGTAATCCATCAAGTATACACTTATACTTGAACATTGTCACTTGGGGCACTGTAAAAATAGACAATGTTTTCATCATTTGGAACTTCTAATCATAATTGTATGACAGCAAGTTGGTACAGCCTCTGGCTGGAGACCAAAGTTGAAGATTAACTGCCAGCACTGGCCTAGAGAATCCATTACCAATATTTTAAAATAATAGCTTCTTAGAGCAACATCTTTCTTAAATTAGTAACTTCAACTAATGGATTGATGTTTTTTAATTGCCTTTGACTACAGTAGTAGGCTCTGGGATGATGTGATAGAGCACCAAAAGAAATAAAGGACAGGGTCCCAGCTTCCAAGGGTTTATTTTAATCTTTCTGGAGAGATAAGATGCATAACAAAACAGCAAGAAAGTAATAAAATAGCATACAGTAAATTCTGTGAGTCTGACTAGAGATAATATGAATTTGATGGATCCAAAGAGTTTGTGAAAGTACCATGGTTGTTTCTTTAACCCATTTGGTTAAGTTTTGTCTTCATTTTCCAGTGCTTTCTTTTTCCCTTTAGTATTTCCATGACAAAAAAAAGCTTGTACAAACTCAAAAGCATCCTACCAGTCAAGATTGTGCACAAAAGCAATATTCTGTAAATTATTTTTCTGATTTACTCTTTCAATTAATACGCTTATTGGCTCTAATTATTTTTTAAAAGAAACAATGTCATATGCTTGAAGCAAATATTTAAGCTTTTCTTCTTCCTCAAACAACTATTCAAATCTGAAAACACTGGCACAGGGTAAAGCTCCCAATATTGGAAAAAACAAAACAGACTTTTGTATTAGCCATTATGAGGGGACTGTTGACATGGCATTCTAGGTATCTGAACTTCAGCTTTTCATCAAAATAATAGAAATAACAATTCCTGCCATACTAACTCAAGAGGTGATTGTGAGAATCTAATGAATAATAAGTATGACAGAACTTCGTAAAGAAAAAACAGCATAAAAGAAATTTGAAAGAAAAAAAGAATATATAATTTACTTTTATAAATATAGAGTGTTGATTCTTAATGATTTAGACAAATCAGGAAAGTAGCTTCTTGCTATGTTTTTCTAAAAACAAGTTTTATAATTACTATAATAGTTGTGTAAAACTAAACATACATAGAACTTCAATAATTATAAGCCACATCCCATAGCTCAAAAAACATTTTGTGGAAGATACACAGTACAGATTGGCCAGATTGAAATATTTCAGTGGTTAAAGAAAAGACAATAGCATGACTCAAACCTGAGGAGGCGTACATGATAAATGCTGTAACACTTAAGTATGTTATGTCAGGGAAAAGCTGGTCAAGGAGAAACTGCCTTTGAGCTTGAAGAAGACATCAGTTCCACACAAAAGCTTTCAGGGCTGCATTTTCTGAACAACAGAGACCTCAAGGGCCCTCAGAAAGATGAGTCATGCACCACTGACTCATCAGCTGGCATCCAGAACTAGGAACAAAGTATCTACATGTTTAAGCACTCTTCTTTATAGTGTTCCAGTAATTTCCATTTTGCTTTTACCTATATATTGCCATGTGGCTGATTTTTTTAAATCTATTGTTTTGGTACTCTCTAGATTCAGTATTCCATCCTGGACGGCACTGAACATTTTGTAATAGCATGAAATTCTCAAAGCAAAAGTCAAATGTCATCTAAACCAGGCTCCCCTAGTGCCAAGAAAGACCAATTCTTACCCATCTTGTGGAGCCTAAATTTTCCTTTGCAGAGAAAAGAGACCCACCAGCCTTTGTTAATACCTTTGTGATGAATCAGCTCAAAAACTAGGAAAGTTTTGTGAAGGCTTAATTTAAATCCTGGATGTTTTCTTTCCTCTTATTCCTTTAAATATGATAAGGGAAGCACTATCTAGAGGCGTGAAAACCTTAACACTCTGATTCTACCCTGTCTCCTGTTCAGTAAGTAATCACATTTTTCAGGCAATGCAGAAACACCAGGAAGAGCCAGACACAGGAGGTGCCTAATGAAAGTAATACTTCCATAGAGGCCTAATTTCCCAACTCTTTTATTAATCTTTTCTTATTCTCCTTGAATTATCTAAAGTCAGTAACGACAATTCCTTTTGAAAGCTATGCAGAATAATGAACACTAACATTGTGATCTTAGATAATCTATCTAAACTTTATGATTCTCTGTTTCTTTGTTTTCAACAAGGGCTACTCATATTGTCTCTTGATAATTCAGAGATTTTATGTGCAATAATAATACCTCCTCTGTCTATCGGACTATATTGAGAACTCCACATATGATGATACATGAGCCTCACAACAACCACTTCAGATTGACAGAGTAGTCATTCCACTCTCCAGTTGATAGATGGGTGTTTCCAATACCCTCATCTCTAAGTTCTTTTCCAGTACTGTTCTCCAGCAATACTATTCCATAGAAGGGGAGAACTGAGATTGGTGAACTAGCTTCATAAGCTTCATAAGCCTCCAAAATAGTCTCCCAAGCCCAACCATAAATCACTGGCTTTCAGAGCAAACGATAGAACATTAGAAATATTTTAAGAGTAAGGATCGTGGTCCTATTTCCTTTTTCCTTCCAATGTTGAACTGGCACAGTTGCAATGAAAACAAGCAAATAGGTAAGCCAAGGGAAAAAAAAAATAAAAAAGCCATGAAAAAATGATACATTGTTTAAAAGTCAAATCTCAACAATTTAAGATTTGTATTAAGTTGGGGTACCATAGCAATTTGTCATATATTTTCTTTTCAACCAATTTGCTATATACTTTCTTTTCAACCATTGCTACATTTCCCCTATAAAATAGGAGCCAAATAATTTTAGCTGCATATTTTATACAAATCATAAAACATATATTTATATAATTTAACTATAATGTATCATACATTCTCAATAACTTTGTTTTTATGTGCTATATATACATACATATAAAAACAAAAAATATATATATATATATAAAAATAATCAGAATTACCTATCTGACATGTGGCATCTATATGTATGAATGTATGTGTTATAAACACATATATATAAAAATATAAATATATATCATAATTTGTAAAGGCATTCTTAGTTACTCATATTATTCAGAAATTAATCCTGAAGAGAGTTCATTATGGAAAATATTGAAAATCCATTCATAAAAATGAAAAAATATAGCTTTACTCATAAATTATATTACTTAGGAGTAAAAATATTCTAATTCCTTAAAGAAGTAAATGCCATAAAACAGCCCTTGCATACAATTATTTCCACTCTGATTATTCCACTCTTAGATAGTGTAAATACAGGGTTGATGTCATGAAATAGAAAGCAAAGTGATTGAATTGAATAATTATATCCATCTAAGAGATACTCATTTTTTCGTGATAAGCTGGCTTGATAATAATCCCTTCACAAACCTACCTATATCTCAAGGGAATTTTGAGACTAAAACTTAATTTAAAACTTGGTTAAGATATGCCTTGAACTCCTTAAGAAAGGTCTAAAGTAAATGCAAAGAACTTATCATCAAAGTCAGTCAAAGTAATGCTTTTTTATTTTCCCCCTAGAGAACACAAACACAGGATTATTTAGTTAGTCAAAATAGTATTTTTATTACATTCATAATGAGTTGTTTTACTATGTCTCATTTTATAAAAGCATTATATATATATTTGCCTCTTTGAAATAATTTCTTTAGGAATTAAACCAGAACTGAAATATATTAAAAATACACACATACACATACACATATGTATATTTAGTCAACCAATATCTAAAATTTGTATTTTGTACATGATGTTGACTGAAATTATATATGAGAATGTTCAAAACATTCTTGATTTCCATATATTACTCTCAAGAAATAAATATACCATTATTTTAAATATTAAAATAATTACAGTAATATTTCCATATCTAAAGTGAGAAATCACTGTTCAACTTCATTATTATTGCAGTGCTTGTTTCCATGGCAACTCCTTTCAACTTCACTGTGTTGGTAACCCTAGATTCACAGCACTGGAAGGGCTTGGAAAGTATGTAATAGAATGCTTTCATTATTCAATTAAGAAATTGAACTCCAGACTCCCAGACTTGTGACTTATCCCCTGTCAGCCTATTAGTTAGTGTCAGAGCAAGAAGTACAAGATAGGTCTTCTGACACTCATTCCAGCATTCTTTCAAGTAAACTACACTATTTCCACTGTTCTAACCAATTGGTACTAAAATTAATTGCACACACACACTCAAACACACGCCATATGTACATTATATTTATAAACAGTATACTCCAGTGGTTTGATTGAATCAAGCTATTTTAACAAACTATGCTTTTTATGATTTCAAAGTATTACAAATAAAAATATTGTTGTCTTTTAGGCATGATAATGGCAAGATGATAATGGCAAGATGTTGGCTGTGAATATAGGACACAAAAACAATTGCTTAAAAAGCAGGGGAGGAATCGGTATTAAACAGTGATTTTTTTCTTCTTAATGTCTCTAAATGCTTTACTAGAAATTCCCACTAATTTTATTGAAGATGTCTATTGTTCAGGAATTTATAATTTTAGACAATAAACTTTCAAAGATATAAAGAAAATCTTTAACCAGTGATATCTAGGAAATTTATGTTATGGCTTCAATTTGCTAAACACTATTTAAAAAAGAAATACAAAACAGTATAAGAAAAAGTAATTCTCCTATTTAATCAAATTTTTATCTATAAATAACAGATTCTAGAGTCTAGATCTGTGCTGCCTAATGCAGCCCCTAGCCCCACTGTTGAGCCTTTGTGACTAGTCTGAATTGAGATTTGCTATAAGTGTAAAATGCACAGAATATTTCAAAAATTTTCACCCAAAAAAGTAATGTAAAAAAAAAATCTCAATTTTTATACAATCAGTAGAAATGATAATATTTATGTAGCATTAAATAAGCTAGATTATTGAAATTAACATTACTTGTTTCATTTTACTTTTTAATGTGGCTACTAGAAAATTTAAAATCACTATGTGGCTTGCTTTTGTTATTCACATATTTCTATTGCTCAGCACTGTTAAACCATTCATATGCTAACTCTCCCATATGAAATATCTCATTTCTCATTTCCTCAAATTCAGAAACTACCCTACATTATTAATCATGACCCTTGATCCCTGTTTGGATCTCTCCCAACAGGAAGTAAGATTTCCTCTCTAAATTCCAATAGCATCTTTCTTTTGACTCAATCTCTTCTAATCCCACTACTAGGATGTAAGTTGCTGACAGGTAGGGTCTGTGTATAATTTTATGTGTGCTTGTCACATCCAAAACAACCACCATAGAGCTTTAGTAAAGTATCAGTAAGCTTTTATTAGTTAAGTAAGTGAATAAATTTAAATGTAGTAAATTTATTCTCTATTCACTTTTACTGCAATAAAGCTGTCTTAAGAGATCAGAATTTTGAGAAATAGATCTATGATTTAGCAAGAAGATACATACCAGTTGACTCTCAGATATTGTAGAAGATGGTGAGGAGAGATTTGCCTGCAAAATATAAACATGGTGTTTACTTAGTGAAATTCATAACTTAGTAAAATAATATATTTTTAAGTATTTTGAAGTTCTTTTATTATTAAAGTAATATATGTCCATTGTAGGATTTTGGAAAGCATAAAGCATAAATATCATTATGCCACCAAAAATATGATTTTTAACATTTTTGTACATTACCTTATAATTTTTTCTGTGCATTTTTATTCAGCTCACATAATAGTGAATATGATATTTTATATGTTGTTTTCCTTCTTATCTTATTAATATAGGCACTATAACATGGCAACAAAAATTCTTGGAAGGGGACTTCAAGGTGGCTGACTAGAGTCAAAGCTTGTCAGACCTTCCTGGCAGAGGAGTTGAGGCTGGACTGAGGGGAGCAGAGGGTGATGGCTGAATGGGAGTGGACCACAGGGACTGACACCAGTGGAATTCAGGGACACCACCAGGCGGAACTGAGCAGCTAACAAAGAAAAGAATAAAAGGGAGAAATTGGCACAAACCAAATCAAGGAAGTTCTGGAGCCCAGGTAAAGGGTAAGGGTTTTTTCTCCATCCCCCAACCTGGATGACTCAGGCCTGCAATGGGACACAAGGCTGTCATTCCATGGGGGAGTACCACAAGGAACCAGAGAGCTGGCATTCCTGCATCTGGATGCTTCCTAGTCTGCACCTTCTCCACTCCTGGTATCTCAGGAAGTAATTTTGGCTCAAGCCACTCATAGCCATGTGAGACCAAAGCCTACCACGGGCACAAGAGATGAACTCAGTAACTGGCTCCTCAATGCAAGCTACAATCGATCACAGCAGGAACAACCCCATAGATAAACATAGTGCCTTCCATCTCAAGCTGTTAGGGAGCAGTGGATTCATACCCACAAGTACAATCCACCAGCTTGGAGCTTAAGCTGGGGGAGGCTTGGGAAGAGGTGAAGACAAAAGATCAGAGGTAACCCAAGAGCATGACGCATGAACATCAAACCTGTTAAAGCACCCCAAAGACAACTCAGGACCAGCGCTCATCTCCCAGGCATGGTCAGGGAACAATCCTTGGGGACATGGAGATGGGGCCATAAACCAGCCCTAGCACCCCCAGCTCTTGATCAAGAGGCCAGATGAGAAAGAACAAGTGAAAGAACTCTGGAAACATGAAAAATCAGAGTGAAAAGTCACCCCCCAAAAAAATCAATAGCTCCTCAGCAGCAGATACCAACTTAAACAAAACAATTAAAATGACAAATGAAGAATTTCAAATATGGATTATAAGAATGCTAAATTAAATTCAGGAGAAAATAGAAACCCAACACAAAGAAGCCACAAAAACAATGTAAGAATTGAATGAAAAATTCTCTAAAGAAATCAAAGTATTAAGGAAAAACCAAACAGAAATTCTGGAAATAAAAAATGTACTCAAAGAATTATAAAACACAGTGGAAAGCCTTAAATAGGCTGGCTCATGAAGAAGAAAGAATCTCAGAGCTTGAAGATAACACTTATGAGCTAAACAAATCAGTCAAAGAGAAAGAACACAGAAGCAATAGGCATGAACAAAGCATACAAGAAATGTAGGAAAAGAGGCCAAACATAAGAATCATAGGCATCCCTGAAGGCAAAGAAAATAATACACAAGGGTTGGATAATTTACTTGAGATAATAATTGAAGGAAATTTCCCTGGCCTAGCTAGAAATCTAGATATCCAGGTACAAGAAGCATACAGGGTTCCTGGGAGATTCAATGTGAAAAGGCAATCTCCATGTCACATAGTCATTAGGCTGGTCAAAGTAAACATGAAAGAGGCACTCCTATGAGCAGAAAGGTGAAAATAGCAGGAAACCTACAAAGGAAAACACCATATAAATAAAAGCAAAAACAAAGACCATATGATCCTCTCAATAGATGCAGAAAAAGCACTTGACAAAGTTCAATACCCTTTTATGATAAGAATACTTAATATAATAGGTATAGATGGGACATACCTCAAAATGATAAAAGCCATATATGACAAACCCACAACTAACATCATACTGAATGAGGAAAAATTGGAAGCATTCTCATTTAGAACTGGAACCAGACAAGGTTACCCACTATCTCCACTTCTATTCAACATAATGCTGGCAGTCTTTGCCAGAGAAATCAGACAAGAGAAAGAAATCAGGAGTATCAAAATGGGGGCAGAAGACATCAAATTGTCACTCTTTGCTGACGATATGACATTATATCTTGAAAACCCCAAAGATTCAAAAAGAGACTCCAGGGATTGAAAAATGAATTCAGCAAAGTCTCAGGATACAAAATCATTACACACAAATCAGTATCTTTCATATATGCCAATAACAGTCAAGCTGAGAATCAAATCAAAAACAGAATACCTTTCACAGTAGCATCAAAGAAAATAAAATGTTTAGGAATATATTTAACGAAGGAGGTGAGAGACTTATATAGGGAAAACTATGAAACATTGAGAAAAGAAATTGCAGAGGATGTAAACAGATGGAAAACCATGCCTTGCTCATGGATCACCCTAATCAATGTTGTTAAAATGTCTATACTATCCAAAGTGATCTACAGATTCAATTCAATTCCTATTAAAATACCAAGATCATTTTTCACAGATCTAGAAAAAATAATTATATGCTTTGTATGGAAACAGAGAAGACCCCATATAGCAAAAGCAATCTTTAAGCAAAAAGAACAAACTGGGAGGCATCAATTTACCAGACTTCAAGCTACCCTACAAGGCTATAGTAACTAAAACAGCATGGTACTGGCACAAGAACAGAGATTTAGATCAATGGAACAAACTGAGAGCCCAGATATAAAATCATTCTCATATAGCCATCTAATTTTTGACAAAGCAGACAAAATATACACTGGGGAAATGAATCCTTATTCAATAAATGGTTCTGGGAAAATTGAACAGCCACATGTAAAAGACTGAAACAGGATCCACACCGATCACCTCTCACAAAAATCAACTCACAGTGGATAATAGACTTAAACCTAAGGCATGAAACTATAAGAATTCTAGAAGAAAATGCTGGAAAAACTCCAATAGACACTGGCCTAGGGGAAGAATTTATGAAAAAGACCCTAAAGGCAATCACAGCAACAACAAAAACAACTAAATGGGACCTAATCAAATTAAAAAGCTTCTGCACAGCCAAGGAAACTATCCTGAGAGCAGACAACCTACAGAATGGGAGAAAATATTTGCATGCTACACATCCGATAAAGGGCTGATAACTAGAATTATATAAAACTTAGGAAAATCACCAAGAAAAAAATCAAACAACCCTATCAAAGGACATGAAAAGAAAGTTCTCAAAAGAAGATAGACGAATGGCTAACAAACATGAAAAAATGCTCAACATCTCCAATTATCAGGGAAATGCAAATCAAAACCACAATGAGATATCACTTATCTCCAGGGAGAATGGCCTTTATCAAAAAGTCCCAAACAATAAATTTTGGTGTGGATCCAGAGATAGGAACACTCATACACTGCTGGTGGAACTGCAAGCTAGTACAACCTCTATCAAAAGTAATATGGAGATATCTCAAAGAACTAAAAGTACAACTACCATTTGATCCAGCAATCCCACTACTGAGTATTTAACCAAAGGAAAAAAGACATTCTATAATAAAGACATCTGCACTAGAATGTTTATAACACAATTCATGATTGCAAAGATGTGGAAACAACCCAAGTGAACATCAATACGTGAGTGGATTAATAAAATGTGGTGTATGTAAACCATGTAGTGCTATTCAGCCATAAAAAACCATGGTGATCTAATACCTCTTGTATTATCCTGGATGGAGCTGGAGCCCATTCTTCGAAGTGAAGTATCACAAGAATGGAAAAACAAGTATCACCTGTACTCACCATTAAATTAGCCTTAATTTATCAACACTTAAGTGCACATATGGAAGTAACGTTCATCAGATGTCAGGCAGGCAAGAGATGGGAGGAGGGGATGGGTAAGTTCACAGCTAATGGGTGCAGTGTACACTTTCTGGGGAATAGGCACACTTGTAGTTCTGACTCAAGTGGTGCAAAGGTAATATACATAGACAAAGTGTTTGTGCCCCCATAATATTCTGAAATTAAAAACAAATTCTTCAAGGTTACATATTTCATTTTTGTATACTCCATATGTTACTTAAACATACCAGCATTATTAATATTTGTATTTACTTATAGGAAATAGAAATAAATAAAATATTTCCTTAAAGTATCTTTATATTAAAATAAAAGCATAACAAAGCTTTTATGATTTGGGAATGAAAATGATTTGGTGTTTAATATTGTTTAAAGAAAAGAGTGGTTTAATACTGTCTCTTTATCATTTGTTTACATAATTCACTCCTTTCATCTGAATTTAGTTTCCTTCCTTTTGTAAATTTTATTTTATTGTGGAAAAAACATTTAACAAGAAATCTACCCTTTTAACGCATTTTTAAGTGCACAATACAGTATTGTTGACTATAGATACAATGTTATATAGCAGATCTCTAGAACTTATTTATCATGTTTAATTGAAACTTTATTTCTGTCAATTAGTATAATAGCTTCCCATTTCCCCCTCCTCCCTAGTGTCCTTCTTACTGAAGTAAATGCTTTCATAGTTTTGGAGACTTTACTATCTTGGATGTTGTCTGAAAATGTTTTTATTTTGTTCTCATTCTTGAGTGAGAGTTCAACTGAACATAGAATTCTAGTATCTGATAGCATCTCTCAGCCTTTTGAAGATACTATCCTACTGACTCTGGCTTCTGCTGCGACTATAAGTCTAAATGTTACAATTGGAGGATCATCTGCCTTCACATTTGGTTGGCATTTAACATTATTCGCCATGACATTCTGTAATTTCACTATGATGTGGCTTGGAGGTAGATTTCTTTTTATTAATCCTTTTTGGTACTTCGTGTGTTCCTTCATTCTGAAGGTGCACATTTTCTGGAAAGTCCTACATGACTGTCTGTTCAAATATTGCCTTTCTCCCATTGCATCTATTTTCTTTTTATGAAGCTTCTATTAAATATACAGTCATGCACCACATAACAGTGTTTTGGTCAATGACAGACCACATATATGACAACGATCCCAAAAGATCACAATGGAGCTGAAAAATTCCTATTGCCTAGTGATGTCTTGATGATTCTGACTCTGTGTAAGCCTAAGATAAAGTGTGTTCTTGTGTCTTAGTTTTTAACAAAAAAATTTAAAAAGTAAAAAAATAAATAAATACAATTATAAAAATATAAAATAGCTTATAGAAGGACATAAAGAAATAAAATATTTTTGTATAGCTGTACAATGTGTTTGTGTTTTAAGCTAAGTACAAGAGTCAAAAAGTTCAAAAACTTCAAAAGTTTTTAAAGTAAAAAATGTTACCGTAAGCTAAGATTAACTTTTTATTAAAGAAAAAAAATTTATAAATTTAGTGTAGACTAAAGTCTACCGTAGTATATAGCAATGTCCTAGGCCTTCACGTTCACTCACCACTCACTGACTGACTCATCCAGATCAACTTCTAGTCCTGAAAGCTCTATTCATGATAAGTGCCCTAAACAAGTGTTCCATTTTTTATCTTTCATACCATATTTTTACTGTATATTTTCCATGTTTAGATATGTTTACATATGCAAATACTTACCATTTTGTTACAACTGCCTACAGTATTCAATACAGTAATATGCTGGACAGCTGTAGCCTAGGAGCAATGGGCCATATCATATAGCCTGGATGTGTGTTGTAGGCTATGCCATCCAACTTTGTAAGTATACTCTGATGTTCATACCACGATAAAATCACCTAATGACACGTTTCTCAGAACATACCCCTGTCAGTAAATGGCACATGACTGTATGTTGGGCCTTCTCAATTCCTCCGCTATATCTCCGAAACACTTTTTCATATTTTTGTCTCTTTATTCTGTATCTTGGGTGATTTTTGCATATAATTCTGAATGTTAACTAATTTCTTCAATTGTATACTAGTATATTTAACATAGCAATTGAATTTTGTATTTTAATGACTATTTTTTTTAACATTTTAAATATATTTCCATGTTTTTCCAGCTATTTTATAGTTCCTCCTTTCTAAATTTCCTGTTGCTTGTATTTATTGACTCTCCCTCATCTCTCTCCCCATGATGTTCTTTAGTCATTTTTTATTTTTTATTTTGAGCTCATCTTGAGTCAAAGTAATTTTGGTGATGACTTCTTTAGATATCCAAGAAGCCCTGGTTAGAAAACCATCCCTACAGTACATTTGACCCTGTAGGGCCCTGGGATTTAGTTGCACTGGCTCTGGACTAGTTGCCATTTTATTGCCTCATCCTGATGTTCCTAAACCTCAAGGGTGGCAGATCCCCACATCCTCATGTTTCACAGGTTTAGGTTCTCATTTTCTCATGGGTGACTCTTTTTACCACCTAAGAGTGTAGGGTAGGTATGGAAAAAAGAATTTATCTTTTTTCTCTTTCATGCTTCATGGTCAATGTGGCCTTCTAGGCTCCATAATGTGCACAAAGGATTCATTTACAGGTCTTAGACTTGCTATATCACAGAAATTAAAAGCTAAATTTCTGGCTCTTAGAACCTAGGTTCTGATGTACTTGTGTTCTACCAGAGCTTTAGCTTCTTCTTAATAGTCCCACTTGGAGCTCCCATTTCATTTATGGCATCCAGAGCTTTCTCTTTCTTTTAGGTTCAGTTATATATTTTTTAGCAGTTATGTTTTATCAAATATTTATGCATTTAGATGGGAGGCTAAACTTCCACATTAGTTCAGCATTCAACCTTGGCAAGAAGGGGTCGACAGACAGATGCATACCTATAAATATACTTGGCAAATAAAAGATGAAGTTGTGTTTCTGAAACAGTTCTATTTTTGTGAAACTGCAATTATTTCAGAGATTAGTGCAGATGTATCATTATTATTTTCACTCTCTGAGAGATGAACAATAATTGAAAACTGAAAGCTTAGTGATTCTTATGGTATTGCCAAGTATGTAGGAATATGAATCACCAAACATAATGACAAGGCACCTGAAGTTCTTTGCACACTGTGTCCAACATTGTTTGTTTTCTGCCTTTTGACTCATGCTATTTTTTGTAAAGACTGTCACTGCTTGCTGCCATTCCTGGTGCTTTATGGCAGCAGGGTGTCTTGGCTAAGTGTTCCCAACTCTAATTGCTATGAGTCAGGTTAGTGTGCACTGAGATTTATAAAAATTGCCCTTCAGAATGTCCACCACGGTGTTTCTTCAGTTCAGCTAACATTTCATTCTTAATCTCATAATGCAATATGGGTAATAATAATTTCTCCCAAAATCTTAGATTTTTTTTCCCTTTAACAACTTTTTTCTTATAGTAATAATAAGAGCAATGTCTATGGATACCCTAAGCTAAATGAATAGCTTCTGTGAAACATACTGAATTAAATGTGAATATCTTGACTAAAACAAAATGTGGTTAAATTTTTATGTCAATATAAAAATGTATAGGAAATATAGGAAAGGAGAGGTTACACATTAACAATAAAGTATTTGCACACAATTTGACTATAGTACTAACATTTGTCAGTATATTGTACTAAATAGTACAAATTATTATAGGACAAAATGTAAAATGCTCAAACAACATAACTAAATTGGGAAAAATCTAAACATCCAATCTCCATAAGTTCCAAAAATTCTTTCACTGGGAATCATGACATAACTATAAGATGCTTTAGACACCCCCAGACATTTTTATTTCATCTAGTATTATGGACTCCATATCACTGCTATGAAAAACTTTTCAGAGAAAGGGCAAAATTAAATGTAAATCTTAGGGTAGAGTGGATATGTATAAAGTAAATGCAGATCTCACTCACCAAAGAGGAAGTATAATGACTTCTATGTATTATCACTAAGATAACCAAGTTGTATCAATGAACTCAATCATGTCCAACTCTTTCAGAAGTCTCCTTGTGCATGCCTACTATAGGTTAATACTGTTTATTAAATGTTGTAGCAATAGTTATGTTATCAATATTATAGCAATTTTTTTCCAAAAAGTAAGGAAAGATTATGTTTGGAGGGTTGAGATTGGAAGTGCAGGTAGTGGAAGGAGGCTGCTACATCTGAACAACTGCCAATCGGTCACTTACATAAAGGTAGAGAAGCAATGTGAGGTACCTAAAAATAAACTTGAAACTGGATTTGAACAACATTAAAGTTTTGGTCATTCATATTTATCCATGTTAATGCTAACTGAGAAGAACAATATTGAGATAAGTGTAAGAATGGCTCTCATGTGAAACAAAATTCGTGATCTATATTCTACAGCCTTTAGCAGCATTTTAATTACAGAAGAACAAAAAAGAAAAGAGAAAGAGAGATGGCATTTTTACGATTGTGTCATCATGTTAAAAAATTTAAAAACTAATAGAGCAGTCAAAAAATTATGAAAGTCAAAATTTCTTGTTTCAAAAAACTCTATTAAAGAATTAGGGCACCTAGGAATGAAAAGAGTCAAAGACTAAAAAAGAAGTAAGGATTTGAAATCCATTGAAAAACAAATTACCACACAAGGAACCACTTGTACCAAGCCAGCTTTGGAGAAACCATTTTTGTCTCCCAAAGACTTGACGCCAGAGACACACAAAGAACAACCAAGCTCTTTAGTCATTGTCTAGGGTTGCCATTTCTTACAATCTGCAGCTTTCCCCATTCACAACACATGTCCTTTTGGCTGGCATCAGTCTAGTAGACACCTTCTTCAGGGACTGGCACAAAAAATCAAGTTGGGTTACATAAGAAATGTTAAGCAGTTGCTTCTTCCTTATGTGCTCTGTTACTCTACTTTTGGCATGCTTTTTTCCTTTTCAGCAATCACATCCCTCCCACCTGAATATAACATCAGGTTTGATATCATCAAGATGTTTCTCTTCCCCTTTTTCTCTGTTGACTCCAACTCTCCTGAGTCTCTTTTACTCAAAGCTCAAAGAACTCTAATCAGTGGTAATGTTCTAATTAAATTATGTTATTTCTCCCAGTCAAGACTGGTGCACAGGTAAGCAGAAAGACAATATTAATTGGGCACCTAATAATCACTGAATGTTAAACTTGGCATTAAGGACATAAAAAATTACACAATGATAAGACACTGTCTTACCTGGAGAATGTTCTTGTTATGTATGCATAAGACACTACTCAAAAGAACGAATCCCATGGCATAAGTGTTATGCACCAGGGCCAAATATATTATGACACATTATGTCTTCCTTGCATCACACTAACTATCTGTAGATCTTGCCCTGTATGAATTTCTCACTAAAGACCATTTTCTAAGCTAGTCATATAACCCCCATAATATCTAAATATAAAAAGTAGATTTGGATATATTTTAAAAGTTTGACTCTTTAAGACAGAAAATGATGATTCCAAATTGTCATGCATATAATCAGTAGACAGAATAAGTGGGAATAGGTGACAAGTGACAGCATGGCTTATACGTGCAAATTTAAAGATAATAGATCAGATCAAGGGGGAAGTCTGTCTGAAATAGGGCACTTTCACACTTGATGAAGTCTAAAAGACAAGTGAAAAGGACACAAGGCAGAAGGGTGTCTCATTCAATCTCCTCTCCCTCCTCATGTAGCAGAACCCAGGTGATTATCTTCCATTCCATCCTCAACCCTTTCACACACACATACACTTCAGAAATATTTATGAACCATTAAAAAGGAAATAAATGAGAATGATCAATAGAGTGGAATTTCTTGCTTAAATTGTTCATAACCGCTCCTATAATTCATCAAATCTCTGGCCTCATCCTACAGAAGCAGATTTGGACCTGGAGTTAGATTTAAGTCACCTCTTACCCTAAGACCTATGACTGCATTCTTGCACATCACCTCTGAAACTCTCCAGCATAGCAACATTGCCAAGCATAGCAACAAGAGGAGTATGTGAGCTGGCTAAATTGGAGAAGATGACCTTTATTTGAATATCTATATATAGGTGGGATATAGTCTTAATAAAATTTGACACATTTTTCAATAATAGTGTGATATTTTCAAAGCAATATACTTCCATTGTAATGACATTTTTCTGTCTCCCAAGCTCATTAAAATGAGATCTTAGCTGGATGCTATCTAATATTTAATAAGCCTGTCTCAGTTATTTCCCCCACACTTAAAAGTAATTCATGACATGTAGAGAATTTATGAAATAAGTTGTTATCAATAAATTGTGATTTCAACTAAAAGTTTTTGATGCATTAATAATGGGCCCAAATAATTGCTCTATTTTCTGATATTATTCTTTATAAGCATACTGTGGTTTTGAATCATACAAGTGAAATGAATTTATGCTAGTAGCAGTTAATGAAAAATAATAAATATTCACAAAAGCAAGTATAATACAAAGAAAAAAAAATTCCCCTCCAAAGTTGATAGAATGAAATTGGAATGAAATAGAAATTTTAACAAAAAATTCATTTCTTTACATAGGGGAAAGGAAACTCTATTAAAAATAAGTATCATGAGAAATCATCTTTCATATATTATCTGATAAATTATGAGTTAATTTACATTTAAGTGAGTGATTGAAAGCCTTGGAAATAGTAAAAAATTATCATTTTAGATGTAAATGTAACCAAATATGAAATTATCCTTTCAAAGTTTAGACCTAGAGTATAAATACTAGTGGTAAAATATTTAAAGAACACAAACTATTTCCAGCTTCTTTAAGTACACACAAGTATCAATGGCAGAGGCTTTGACATGAAGTAAACCTGGGTTGGATTTTGCCTACTCTGTGAAAACAAGTTCTGAGACTTGATTTCCCCCTCTATAAGATGGAAATTGTGTAATAATAATGCCCACCTCATAGGGTTGGTGTATTGTTTAAATGAGTTAGTTAAGATTTATTTGCAAAGTAAGAGCTCAAAACATTAATTATTATTATTATTGAATTAGCATCTACTAAAAAGAATAAAGTGAAATATAGATGATAAATTAATCAACCCTGCAAGTAACCTAAGGATTATTACCTATTCAACATGTTAGGTTAGTTTCAATTCTATGGCATTTACAAGAATATCAATTAAATTACTTTAAAATAGCTTGCAATTCAAGCACACCATAAATTGAAAATAAACTTGAATTAGTCTAAATTAATGTTGCTTTTACTGTACCTGGGTCATACTAAAAAACAGACTGTGTGAAGTATCACAATATGTGCAATAAATAACCAAATAAAGAAAAGTTATTTTGCATTGATTTTCTTTTTGAGAGAAGACAACCTTTCATCAAAGGCCCATAAAGAGAAATTAGTCATATAATTTAATTAAATCGTTATAATTATCCCAGGAAGATTGGAAATCCTATGAATATACTAATCCATTGAATACTAACAGCTCTGTAAGTTGGTTTTAACATCAGTGGGTTCTTTGGCCAGCAGCTCTCCTCTATTTCTGCAAGAAAGTATCTCGTTCATTTACTCTTTTAATTGTTTACTGTCTGTCACTTTTATTGGAATATAAACTTCAGAAATTGGGACCTTGTCATTGTGCTCACTCTTCCCACCCCAGTGACTCCTCAGTGACTAGTACATGGCAGACATTTAATAAGTATTTGTTGGATCCATGAACAGAAGTGGAAAATTGAATAAGACAGCTAGAAAACAGTGACTATTTTTTCTACTAATCATTCATGATCCATAGATTATATACGACACTTTTAAAGAGCCCCCAGAAATAGGGATTTTAGGTGGTCAGTATTAATTATTCAGGATATCCTCAAGTGTAACAAAACTTTTTTTCTTGGTTCTAATTTACATCTTCCTTTTGTTCAGCCTCCTCTGTGGTGTGGGAGTCAGTAAGCTGTGTGATCCCTGCTTTTGAATTTAATCTAAGAATCTCTACAAAGTCAATGACATACCAACCCCCAGCAGGTATATACTCTGAAAATGCCCACTTTCTCTGAAGTTTTGAAGAGAGATGGTGAAATATTGAAATGTTAAAGTCCGTAGACTTCTCAGTTGCTTTTGATTTTCCATGACAGAAGGGAGAAAAATATAGTGAGAAATAAATTCATTAAGGGAAAGCTATTAAACTCATACTTAAGGTAAGGCATCCCATAGCTCAGTCAACATGCATATTGGAATTTCTAAAAGAAAATATTATAATTCCATTCTTTTTTAAAAATCAGAACATGCTGCATTTAAGACAGATGGCTCACATAAGATCAAGGCTTATAGCTAAAGTATACTTATGCTCTAAAATTTCATTTTTTCTTCTCTAAATAAATGTATTGGACATCACTTAGTAAAGTGTAATAACTGCAGCTGAGTATTTAAAAATGCAACCTATCTATGGGTTAGCACCAAAAAATTGGTTTTTACCTTCCATCTTAAAATGATCCCTTATGATCTTCCAAAAGACGTGAACATATTCAAAGCGCCACAGCAATTCAAATGTCATGTTGTAAGAGAAAGTAAAAACTAAGTTTCTCACTCAAGAAACAAAATTTAATCAGGTCAAGAAACATGTCTGAATCAGAGTTTATATTTTTCTAGTCTATACTAAATCTGTTTGATGATTCAGTGTTAACTTTGAATGACTCAAATGCTCTCACGAATTTATGAATCTGAAAGTTAACCTATTTTAATGAAGTCTGATAATTGATTTAAAATAAAGAATAATTTGAATTCATCTCTTACTACAGAGATTGAAGCAGCTGCTCCAGAATTATTTCAATTGCTATGAAATTAAACACCCGTGGGGGTGGGGGTGGGAAGTGGAGACATCAGCTTTCTAAACCTATTGAAAACTAGTCTAATCAGAGGCATTTTGCTGAAAAGCAGGGGCAGATGAGAAAAGAAGGTGAGAGAACAAAAAATTCTAGCTACTTTTTCTTGTGTCTGGCTCTTGTAGAATGTATTAGTTACAAACAGTATAGAAAAATTTCTAGGGAACTTTCTTGTACCCACTAAAGAATCAAGGAACTGGATTAAATCATGGTGCTTCTAGTCATCCAAAGATAGGTGGAAGGAAGAGAAGAAAGGAGGTATGAATAAAGGCAAAAGTGAAGGAAAAAAGAGGAAAGGAAGGGAATAACAGTTAGTTATTGAGCAATTCCTATGTGTAGGACAGCTTTAAGGGCTTTTCATGCACTCACTAATGTAAACCTTACATCAATCAAATAAGAAAATTACTATTATCCCCATTTTATAGATGAAAAAAAGGCACAGAAAGGTAAAATGAGAAGTGATTTTCCCAGGATCAGACCGTTATCTAGAATCAATACTGTGATTTAAACTTGGGTCTAGTCCACTAAATGCCTCCACTCTTTTTAAGTATTACTCCAAATGCCTTCCGATAATGATGAAAAGTAACAGTGAAAACTTCTAGAAAATGCGGTAAGCAGTGTTCCTACTCATATCCTTTAAACATAATTTTCTGAATGTGATACAATTTAGTAATTTCACCCAGTTTATTACTTCACTTAGGAAGATTCAAAGGCAGAAATACATAAATTGCAATGATGACATGGCACAAAATACACATTTAATAACTACTTACTCTTGATAATGATGATGATAAAAATTACATATTAAAAGTATAATGTGCAATTGAAAGAAATAGTTTACCGGTTTGTTTTATACTTAAAACTGAACACTTGCTTAGGAGACAGTCTTCTACTAGAATATGTTTGGTCAGAAGCAGAAGTTAACTACGTGATGTTAAGTCAGTGAACAGCAAGAATGGGGTGAGGCTGTGTGTGTGTGTGACCAACTCAGAGCCAGCTCCCCATAATTATTTGAACTAAGTGTGAGTTCATATCTACACATCCATTATTAATCTATTTTTGTTCATAACTGGAAATTTGTTTAGTTGATGATAATTTAAGTGTAAGAAAGCAACAAAATGATCAATTAAGCTAGCAAACACATTAAAATTTGACAAATTTTAATTTTTCAAGTATATGAGTTGACTATTTTATAAACACAATAAAGCACTGCAAAAATGAAAATGGCATCTAAGCTTTCATAATTAGAAAGACAGAAAACAGGTATTGCAGTTCTCTTTTATTTAGCTAAACTAATCAAACTAGACCTCACTTAAGAAGGAATTTATTTGATAAGCTTACATGATGTTTCATCCCTGATATAACCTGGTTTTTCCATATCTGGACCAATCATACCATCCTACCTTTTTCCACTTATGAAAAAAGTCAATTAATTCAATTTAAATGACTATATAATTGTATTCCTTCCAAATCATATACAGGCACCCATTAAAAAAGCAGTATGTATAATTATAAAGGTACTTACATATTTGGTTTCTCGACCAGCTGCTCTTGGAAGAGTTGAAGGAGTCTGTATGAAAATAAAAATAATTATACTTCTGAAATAATCAAGTAAGTAATAAAAGATTCAACTTCTGGGATATGTTCAGCTTTTTCTAAACATTACTTTCTCTTTTCTATACAAAATCTTTTTTGAAAATTATTTTATTAAATTGTATCACTTTATTATTCTTTTTATTGTTTTTATCTATCAGCTTTCTGGTAATTTTCTCTTATATAATTACTGATGACGTTAATTCATGTATCATAATAGTTCCTTCATCACACGACTTCCATAATTTTTGGCTATTTCAAAATTCATATAGAAATTTCTATCTATCCTCTCAATTCTTTGAACTGCTCAATTCCAAAGATATTCTCATCGACTCCATTTCAATAACTCACTCCTAGGACCATTCCTGGACTTTACCTATACCAATAAAATGGAAAAACTCTGATATTTTAATTTCAAATGTCCCACTCTTGGAAATTTTCCTGCTATCCACCATTTCATTTCTCCAGTAACCACCAATGCAACATCCGATTCAATGGGACTTTCAAAGCACTGACCCTAACCCCCTTCGTTCTGGCTTTATTACCTACCTCTTAGCATACATATATTTCATATTCTCAATCATTTTAATATTTTCATTTTTCTTACCTCCCACTCTTCTTGTAATTCACTTACAATAAAGGGAAAAAAAATTCTAGATGGGAGTTATTATCCATTTTGCTTCGTACATAGCTGAGAAGCAAAACGTTGCCGGGGAAACTTAACCAAGCTAATTGATTTTATTTTAAATTAATGATTATCAACTTCAAATGTGCATTCCTGATGAGCCCTTGATTTTTCTCTTGTGGGCCCATTTTCTAAGATGAAATGGCTATTTGATACATTCAACAAATATTTGTTGTGTATCCACTGTGTGTCAGACACTGTTCTACATCGTTGAAAATTATCAGTGAACAAAACAGATGAAGATGTCCTGCCCTTGGGGAGCTTACATTCTAGAAAGAGAGAAAATAGGCAATAAGATAATAAATAAGTAAATTATATCATATGTTAGAATGTGATAAATGCAATGAAAAAGAGCAGAAAAAAGTTACAGCCTAGGGTAATATATTCTCCCAGAGGAAATTTTCTTTGCTTCTGCCAAACACCTTGTGTTTTTCTGGACCACCCAGGTGTTAAAGAGGTCAAAAGTGCTGGGGACTTGCAATTTCAAATAGGATGATCAATGTAGTGAAGGTTACATTTGAGCACAGACTTGAAGGAGGTGAGTGACTTGGCTTTGTGGATTCTAGACAAAGAGCATTCTAAGAAGAGGGAACAAGTGAAAAGCTCCAGAGGTGGGTTTTATCTTCTGAGAATGACAGAGAACTAGAAGCAATTCTATAAGGGACAATAAATAGGTTAAACAAAATATTTTAAAAAATCTTATCAAAGATAACAATAAGCTAAAAGAATAGTGATTAATTAGTGGGCAAGATCAGGAGAGGATGGGAATCTGAAAGTCCAGCTTCTGCCCTGGGGATGTTTGCAAATAATAATGAGTTGCTTGAGAAACTGACCCAAACTTCTGATATTTCAGAGGTATAGGGAGATAAAGGTCAGAGACCAGGATTTGCCAAAAATGGATTGAGCCCCAGGAGTAGGAGTGATCCAGAAGATCTCACATGATCTTCAGCCTGGTCCCAAGTCATCTGAAAATGATTGGCTAGAAAAAAAAAAATCAAAACTTTGAATTAAAAGGTAATCCTTTTTTGCTAGTTCTCCGAGTGTTTGGCAGAACCAAAGAAAAGACTTTCTATAGGAAGATAATATTATCTGAGGTCTCAAATAATTTCTACAAACAAATTTCCAAATAGAATATCCAGCACACAATCAGATTCAGATACACAAAGAGGCAAGATACTGTAAGAGAGAATGAGCAGAAATAATAAACAACCAAAAAAGACCCATAGAGAATCCAGAATTTTTTTTTTTCAGAACCAGACTGAAAACAACCATACTTAATCATGATTTTAGAGGTAAATGTTAAACTTGCCAATTTTTACAGAAAATGAGAAACTGTAAAATGTGATATAACTCATTTGAAAATGAACTATTAAATAAAAGTGCTAAGACAGAAACATGCCTGGCATATGCAAGGCACAGCAAGGAGGCTACAGGCCTTGGGTGGGTAAAGGAGAGGGTCAGAGGAGAGCAGATCATAGAATTGTTGGGGTCTTATGCTTTAAAAGGATCTCTCTGTTTGATGTGTTAGGAATGGATTACAGTGAGGCAAGTGGATAGGGCCAAAACTATTGTACTATTTAGTAAAGCGTGATGATGGCTGGGCAGTGCAAAAGGCATGAAATAATCATATTCCACATATTTTGAAGCTGTAGCAGCAGGATCTCCAACAAAAGAGATGTGGAATAGGAGATAAAGAGAACAGTATGATTTGATGCCAAAGTTTCTGGTCTTGAGCCAATGAAAGATTGAAATTCTATCAATGGAGATGGGACAGCAGCATATGGAATCGTTTTTGTGGGAGGAAATCTAGACTTTATTTTTACACATATTGAGTTTGAGACATTTGTTAGAAATCTAAATGGAAATTAAGAGTAGGTAGTTGGAAATCTGGAGTTTGGGAGAGAATCCTGGACTAGAGATAAATTTGAGAGTTGTCAGCATATAGGTACTTCATTTTCAAAACTTGCAACTGGGCAAGAACTCCAATGGAATGAACAGAGAGAGAAATGAGAAGTCCAAGAACTGATCGCTAGAGCATTATAACATTAGTAGTTTGGGAAGAAGAACATGAGCCAGCAAAGGAGGGTAAAAAACAATAATGAAAAGTGAGGCATGAGAAAAACTTACAGAAAATGATGTACTAAGAGGCACTAGAGGAAAGTATACCAAAGAGAAGAGAGTGATCACCTGTCTCAAATTCTGTTACTAAGTCATCTCAGATCACGACTGCACTGATAGCAATGGGTAGGACTTTAGGAACCCTGGAAAAAAATGATTTGGGCAGTGTGAAAAGAAAGCATTTAAGAGGACTGTTGCTATGTCATCTCAGATCAGGAGTGAGCATTTAGAATGGGTAGGACCTCAAGGACTTTGGAAAATATGGTTTGGGCAGTGTTAAAATAAAGGACTTAAGAGGAAACTAGAGAAGAAGAATTGAAAAAGGAATATATAACTTTTTTCAACTCTTTCCTTTTCAAATTCTTTCCCATCACACCTCCTCTTTTTAAATTTATTTATTTATTTATTGGCAAGTATGCAGAGCAACACACCTTCTCCCCTTAATCTAAGTTACTGATGTTAGAACTTACTTCCTTGAAAAGCATTAGCTATGAAATAATTAACTAGAGATATTAATTATAAAATTCTTCATTTTCCCACTGCCAGCCTACAAACATTCTTATATCTATACCTGTCATGTCCTTTATTTTCTGTCCTGTTACAATGAAAGATAGACATTTCCAACTTCTTATCAAAGGGTCTGAGTCCATTTGGGCTATGATAACAAAATACGATAGACTGGGTAGCTTATAAACAACATAAATTTATTTTGCAGTCTGGAGGCTGAGAAGTCCAAGATCAAGGTACTGGCAGTTTCAGTGTCTGGTGAGGACACATTTTCTGGTTCACAGATGGTTTCTTCTTGCTGTATTCTCACAAGGTGGAAGAGCCAAAAGTCCCCCTCTCTTGGGACTCTTTTCTCAGGGCACTAATCCCATTCATGAGGACTCCATCTTCCTGACCCAATTGTCTCTCAACGGCCCCACCTTCTAATACTTTCACATTGGTGATTATTACAAGATATGAATTCTGGAGGGACACAAACATTCAGACGATATTAGATACCTATTTGAATTAGGCTCCAGGTTCTATGCAGTTCTGAAGGAATTTTATCCTTCGGTATTTCCCTTTCTTCTGTAGAATCAGTACCTCTCTCTCTACTGAGACCAATCCCACCAGTGTACAAACTTTATCTTGTCACTCCCAGCTTCAAAAAACAAACAAAAAATTCTTCCTTTACCCCATTACTGGCCTAATTTCCTTCTCCCATTCACATCCTAACATTTCAAATAGTTTTTTTTTCCCCTGCTTTCTCATGCCATGGCATTTTTCAACATCAGAGATAAGGAGAGCAATGGGATGAAGTAAGGGAGTGAAATTTAAGGATAGCAAAAAGAAGTAACTATGAAGATATTGTCAAGGTGGTCCTTCAGCCTAGTGGGGGAGAAGAGAATGGTTAACTTCAGGCTTTGACAACTGTCAGCTTCTGCTGAGTCCCCTGATCCCTTCCTCAGTGATAACAACTGGGACAACTATTGGAAGAGATGTATACCATAAGCAGAGGTGCAGGTAGGCAGAAGAGAGGGTCGGGGTCACCAGGGTGAGGAAAAGGTAGCAAGTGGGAACTGGTTGATACTTTGGTTCTGCTCCATTCTGAGGTACTTGCTCCTCCTACTTTCAAAAAATAAATAAACCTCAGCAGAAATGGCAAATCCTAGGACCTGGGCTTTAGTGTCTGTCATCCCAGGCACCAGGCATACATACAGCTAAGTTAGCTGATATACACAAGGAAATATGAGTTTCCATGGAAAAATAATAAAACATTTGAAAAATGTAAATGCTGTAAAAGAAAAGAATGGTTCAGCCATTCCACACCTAGGTATTTACCCAGGATAGATGAAAGTATATGTCCATACAAAGTCTTGTTTACAAATGTTTTTAACAGCACTATTAGTAATAGCTCCAAATTAGAAATGATCCAATCATCCATCAGCTGGTGAATAGATAAATAAAAGATATCCATACAATGGAATACCACTCAGTAATAAAAAGAAATGAACTACTGATCCATGCAATGATATGGATAAATCTTGAATGCCTTCCACTAAACAGAGAGTCAAAAGACAACGTACTATATGATATTCTTGAAAAGTCAAAAGTATAGGGACAGATTAAAAGACCAGTGGTTTCCCAGTACTTGGGTTCAGGGAAGGATATACCAAGAAGGAGCACAAGGGAACTTCTTCAGTTGAAGGAAATATTTTGTATCTTGAATGTGATGGTGGTTACACAATCAGATTCTTTGTAACTTCATAGAACTGTACCCTAAAAGGTTGAATTTTACAGTGATTGAATTATACCTCAAGAAACCTAACTTTAAAAGAAAAAACCATGTATGCTACAACAAAGAACATAATATAGGAATTGAAGAACAGAATAGACACTGAACAAATTCTTGAACTGGAATATCAGATCAAGGAATACTCTTAAAGAAATTAGAAAGTAATTAATGGAAGAAAACTATGAAGAATAAGAGACATGGAATATGGAATCAAAAGTGACAAAATCAGAATTATAAGAGTCCCAGGGGAAAAGAAATACTTGAAAAAATAATGCCTAAAAATTATCCAGAATATAAGGAGAAGAAAAGATGGAAGACTTCAGATGAAAAATCGGAGTACCAATCAAGATACCGAAGAAAAAAACATGCACACCTAGACACATTATAAGGAAAATCAGTAAGATCATATATAAAGGTAAAATTTCAAATGCTTGCAGAGCTACTCTGCAAATGATCAGTCTACAGCAGAGAAACAAATACCATGTGGACAAAGCACTTCGTAAGTATGCTGCTGAAGAAAAAGAACCTGGGGGGAAAATGTTGAAGAGAAAAGACCTATAATTTTATGTCCAACAGAACTATAATTTAAATCAAAGGACAAAATAAAGATATTAATGTGGACATAGACTACAAAATCTGCATAAAAAGACCTTGTTGAATACAATTTTCAGTAAGATTCTGAATAGAAAAATAAAAAATCTAGGAGAAAGCTGTCAATGTGCATGAAATAAGGATCTAAGTAAAGAATAAATCTCTAAAGATCAAGAAAAAGTAAAAACATATAAATTCAGACAAAAATTCAAAAAATACTAATAAATTATATGTGTGTGTGCTTCTGTGTGGTGTTTGTATAGCTGATTAAAAACAGCTAGAAAGTGAAAAGTGTTATAGTACTTATAAAATTTTTAAAAAAGGCATTTGTAAGTTTTAAAATTGATAGAAAAATAAATATAATCATTGTCTTTAATAATGCATGTATAGCTATCAAAAGCAACAAAATATAAAATAAAATTTTTAAAATTTTTAAACCAGTAAATGTCAAAATATCCAAAGGGAAGCAGGAAAGACAAAAAGAAAACAACACAGTTTAAATAGAAAGCATGAAATAAAATAGCAAACTTAGTTGTAATATAACAAGAATTACAAAAATTATAAATGGCTTAAGATTCACGATAAACAGAATCTGACTGAATATAAAAGTGATATCCAGAAATAAGTTGTTTTGAATAAAATTAGACAAGAAGGTATAAAAGATAAAAAAAAAAAGACAAATGGCCAACAAACATATGAAAAAATACTCAACATCTCTAATCATCAGGGAAATGAAAATCAAAACCACAATCAAATATCAGTTATCTCCAGTAAGAATGGCCTTTATCAAAAAGTCCCAAAACAATAAATGTTGTCATGGATGTGGAGAGATAGGAACACTCATACACTGCTGGCAGAACTGCAAACTAGTACAACCTCTGTGGAAAGCAATATGGAGATACCTCAAAGAGATACAAGTAGAACTACCATTTGATCCAGCAATCCCATTACTGGGCATCTACACAAAAGAACAAAAGACATTCTATAAAAAAGACATCTGCACTTGAATGTTTATAGCAGCACAATTCACAATTGCAAAGATGTGGAAACAACCCAAGTGCTCATCAACACATGAGTGGATTAATAAAATGTGGTATATGTATATCATGGAGTTCTACTCAGCCACAAAAAAACAATGGTGATCTAGCACCTCTTGTATTATCCTGGATAGAGCTGGAGCCCATTCTACTAAATGAAATATCACAAGAATGGAAAAACAAGCACCACATGAACTCACCGTCAAATTGGTATTAACTGATCAACACTTAAGTGCACATATAGTAATAATATTCATCGGGTGTCAGGCAGATGGGAGGGGGCAGGAGGGGACAGGTATATACACACCGAATGGGTGCAGTGTGCACCGTCTGGGCAATGGACATGCTTGAAGCTCTTACTCAGGTGGGGCAAAGGCAATATATGTAACCTAAACATTTGTACCCCTGTAATATGCTGAAATAAAAAAAATTTAAAAAAAGAATAAAGTCTAATACTTTACTATTTAAAAAATTGTAATGGCACTCATATGTTTATTGCAGCACAATTCACAATTACAAAGATATGGAATCATCCTAAGTGCCCATAAACTGCTGAGTGAATTAAAAAAATCTGGTATATATATGTGTGTGTCCACACACACACACCATAGAATACTACTCGGCCATAACAAAGAATGAAACAATGTCTTTCACAGCAACTTGGATGGAACTGGATGCCATTATCCTAACTGAAATATCTCAGGAACAGAAAAACAATTACCACATGTACTCACTTATAAGCGGGAGCTAAATGATGGGTATACATGGTCATACAGAGTGGTATAATGGAATTTGGAGACTCAAACCAGGGGAAAGGGGCAAGTAGGGAGGGATCAAAAACTGCCTATTGAGTACAATATATTCTATTTGGGTAACCGGTACACTAAAAGACCTGACTTCATTACTATACAATTCATCCATGTAATAAAGAAACCACTTGTACCTGCTAAATCTATTAAAATAAAAAAAAATTATGATTGCTAAGAAAATTATTGATATTCACTAAATTAATTTCCCAATTCACTAGTGAGCTTTGATTTGCAATTTGAAAATCATTGATCTAGTATATCTTATGATTCAGTAAATTAGATTAAAATATATACATACTTTGATTGTGTCAGAACCCAACAATGTCTGTGGGGACCTTGAAGGAGAATCAGAGGAATACTGAAAAAAAAGAAAGAAAGAAGGAAAGAAAAAGAAAAGGACAAGCCTGTAAGGTATCATACTAAAGTAGAGGAAAATGAAGAGAAGCAAAGCAAATATTTGAATTGCACATTCTAGTCTAAGGCATTACCATAGACAAGGAATCCTGTAAGACCTTATCAATGGTAGCACAGAGCTCTTCAGTTTGCTGCCTGAGCTGTGCAGGGAAACACAACTGGAAGAATTGAAACCAGGTACTGGGTTAGAATGAGTTTTGGGATTGCATACCTAAAGCAGGGGAAATTTGAAGTTATTACCTCCACAGGTAGATCTAACGGGTTGTCCTTGGAGACACTTTCAGTCTTGGCTGGTTCATCTAGTGCCTAGTGATAAATGAAATAGTTCTCATATGAGGTTTCTGGTCAAATATAAATGTAGCAGAAAAGCCTCTGCATAGACTTTTCAAAGCCCTGTATATATCACTATTTCTAAGAAAATATCTGAACCATTCGAAGAGCTGTTCTGGAAGGCATTTTCCACATTTGTTCAGTTGGTCCCATGAAATTAGTATGTTCAATACTATCTCCATTTTACAATAACAAAAAAAAAGTTGAGGATTTTTTTTTGTTTTGCTTTTGTCCCAATTTTTCCATTTCATTTTTTCTTTAATTTTTGAATTTTTAGTTGATTAAAGGTGGGGTTTTCGCATTCTTTTTTTATTCACTAATTCAGACATGTGGCAGAGACAATGCTAGGTGTTCATCATATACTTTCATTTTCTTAAATACAGTTATACAACATTTTGTTGGCCTCAAGAATTTGCGTGTGGGCTTCTGACTGACTTTTTGTGGAATGTAATCTAAAGTGATGTGGAACTTCTGGTGCAATGCAGTTAAACATCAATATGAGTTTTCATTATTCTCTCTTTCATCTTCAGACAACTAACATGCAAGATGGAAGGAGACAATGTTACTGAGTCATTATTGGAGAAGAGCCATGTGGGAGAGCTAAGTTGAGCTACATTAAACTATGATGAAGGAAGGAAAGAAATGTTGATTGCATTAAACCATTGAAATGCGAGGGTTTGTCTGTTGTGGCAGTTAATGTTGCTTACCCTGACTAATACAGGCACTGTAGGCTATATATTTTTCGAAATTAGCCTTGAAATGTTTCTATTCATACCAAAAGCTAACCCAAGCAATACAAAATCTTAGAACACTGCACATAATATGTAAGGATCTCAAAATGTACAATTCAATTCATCCCTCCTTATTTTTATGCTCTAATTGCCAATTAATTATATTTAAATATGTTCTAAACATATTATTATGTTGTAAGTTTTGCTTTAAACAGCTATATGATTATAAAAAGATTTTAATAAAATAATATTTTATAGTTACCCACATATTCATCATTTCCCCATGCTCTGACCTTCTCTCTGAAGTTCTGTGCTTATATTTGCCATGATTTCCCTTCGACCTGAAAAAACTTCCTTAGTTCCTTTTATAGTGCCAGTCTGCTATCAAGAATTCTCCTAGTTTTCTTTTAGCTGAAGATATCCTTACTTTGTCTTCTTTCTTGAAGGAATTATTCCTGGACACAAAATGTAGAGTTTCTTTTTCTCTCTCATCATTTTAAAGGTGTCATTCCATTGTCTTTGGCCTCCATTGTGTCTAATGAGAAGTTAGCTATTATTGTATTTTTGTTCTTCTGCATGTAGTAAATTATTTTTCTCTGATGCTTTCAGGATTTTGTCTTTATATGGTATTTTTAGCAGTTTGATTATGATGCAGGTAGACTTTTTAAATTAAACATTCTTAGGATTATATGAGCTTCTTGAAAGTATACATTCATATCTATTACCAAGGTTAGAAAAATTTTGGCTACTAGTTTTTCAAATTTTTTTTTGCTCCATTCTCTCTCTCCTCTCCTTCTGGGACTCCAATTACATTTTTATATTATCCCACAAGTCACTGAACTCTGTTCAATTATTCCATCCTTTCCCCTTTATTTTTCAAATCAGGTGATGTCTATCAATACATCTTCAAGTTCACTCTTTTATTATCTCCAGGTTTTTCTTAAACCAATACAGTGAATTTTTTATTTATAATATCTTGTTTTTCAATTCTGGAATTTCCACTTGATATCTTTTTATTATAGTTTCTATTTTTGTGCTGAGAATTCTCATGTGCTAATTTATTATGAGCATATGTTCCTTTACACCCTTGAGTATATTTATAATAACAGCTTTAAAAGCCTTGCCAAATAATTACAACATCTGGAACACTTTAAGTTGACCTCTATGAATTATATTTTACCTTGAGTATGAGTTAAATTATTCTATTTCTTTGTATGTCTAAAAATTTAGGATTATAGCTAGAATATTTTGAATGATATGTTACAAGGACTCTGAATTCTGTTATGGTAACCTGAAGGGTAATATTATTATCATTGTTTAGTTTTAACATGCAGTTAATTTGACTCCAAAATGGGCAGAAGCTGAAATCTTTATTCCATTGTTTTATCCTTTGCTGAGCTTAATGGGCACATTCAATAGTTGTCCAAAGATTGGGGCAGAGTATTTATAAAGCATTTGGGGCTCCCCTTCTATGACTCTCTCTTCTCCTGGATTCTCTCCTCACTTTCCAGTTCTTGTGTGACCTAACACTCTGTTCTCTGATTCCTCATCCAGTACCCTTCAGGTTTCTTACTGAGGTTTCACTACTTCGATGTGAGCAGACAAGGGGCTACCCATAAGGTTTAAAAAAAAACTATAAAATCTAGAAAAGACCCAATGCCATTTCCTTCTTACAAGCATTCACTCTACTGCAGTTTCTATCTGCTCTGGGTCATGTCCCAATACCTTCAGACAGTTCTTTTTTACATGTTTTCCAGAGTGTATTATTGTTACCTGCAAAACAGTTGGTCCAATACAAGCTACTCCTTCATTTCCAGAAGCAGAATGAGGCAAACTAATTTAAATTTAAATGTAATTTTAATTTCAAATTTTTAGCACACATTTTCTTTATCGCAAAGATTGTATAAATTCAAATCTCAAACCTGCCTCAGGGCAGGCTTGTGGTTAAAGCTTTTTTTTTTCCTACCTTGAACCTAGACTGATATAAGAAACTGTGCTTGTCATTTCCCTTTGCAAATTTTTTCTTATCCATCTTGTAATTGAGAGTGTAAACCTTCAGATATCCTGGCTATGTGATGGGGATGCAATTCCAGTTCTCTGTCTCACTCAGCCCCAAGTCTTTCCCTCCCCTTGACAAGTTGACAGTAAATCCCAATTCTTAGGGTTCCTGAACTTAATACCTTCAGGACAACCATGGCATCAGCACCCTGATTTTCATCCTGTTTTTGGCATTTGACCCTTGGAAATTTCCCCTTCTTTTTTATGAGCTCAGCTTTATATTGGGTTGAACCACATGAAATTGCCGATCTTCAGCTAGCAATGACATATCAAAATGGCAATTTCATGTGATTCAACCTATTTTAATGCATTTTCTTTTTCAAGCTATCTAGTTCCAATCCACTTTCTAAGTTTGACAATCTCCCACTATTATGGTTTTTCAAAAAATATGTGCCATGAGTTCTAAAGGCAATTACAAAAGAGGTTGCCAACAATGTCATAAGTAATTGCAGACTAATTAGAGCAAGTGGTTGGGCCCTCAAGGCAGTTACTTTCAAAAGAAAAATGATCACTTGAATATATATGTTATGATAAATTTGTAAACAGACAAACAAAAGACTTGGTTCTCTATTGTCATGTCTTACATAACTTTTTAAAATTATACACTGCCCTGTCCTCTTATTTAGATTTACCTCCTACCACTCATTTTGTTATTAACATTCTTTTATAGGTATATGCTAACTACAAGGTGTTATACCAGCCATGAAACCAAGGAATCCATTGCTCATCAGAATCTATTTTCCTCCTTCTAATAGAGCCACAGAAATAACAGATCCAGAAGTATTAGCCTTTTCCAACAGGTACTATGTCCAGATGCTAGAGCTGTCATGTTGACATAGGTTATATCCATAAGAATTCAAAAAAGTGACATCTAAAAGATAAGATTTCATCATCCATACATCATTTTAATATCTCACAAAGGAAAATACTGTCTGGAAATTTTTGTTTCAAAATTCACTTCTCTGTATTAAATAACAATATTTGGAAGATTGGCTATAATAACCTAAGAAAAACAAATGCCTCTTTCTTACCATAAAAAAAATCTGTTATGCTTTCTTCCTTCATCCTTTAAAATTATGATTAATCATGAAAAATTCTTGGCAAGGAACAGAAAATTTTATAAAAATAACTGCTAGCTGGTGTTCAGTTGGTTTAAATTTTTCCTGACGTGGTGTTTTCATCACTTCCTATCTGCCTTGTTGATTGGGGAAGAGGTTCTTTCCCTGGTGTTGTAGGGATGGATGATTACATGACTTCTGATGCTGGACAGATAAAATCCACCACAATTTATTTGTCACATTTATTCACACTCCAGGGGAGGAGGGCACCGCACACTATGCAGGGTCACACAGGGTTGCACTAAGGAACAGGGTGAACAGCCAGGGGCTGTGGGTATCAGGAAAGTGGGGTTCCCCTGGTCTGAAGGATGTGGTTGGCTTGTTTGAGAAATTCTCCAGGAACTGGAACCTACTGTTAAGGCACAAGCAAGACTGCACCTGGTCAGTTTGACAAGGAGGCTTGTTGCTTGGCTAGGGGACCCCATCTGCAGGAGCAGAGTGAGGAGGACATGTGCAGCGGGGCCATTTGAGGATCTCCCAGTGTCACCAGATGTCAGGGTAGCACACAACACTGGAACTTAATTTTAGGCCTTACACCACACTTGATGTCTACTATATTGATAATTATGGAGAAGGCAAAGGTCAGAAATGAAAAACCAGGACTAAGAACAAACTCCTCAGGAGAGAATTTTGTTCTGGTCCTTGCTCGCCTTTCCAACAATGCCTTCCATCTGCTCCTCACTTGCCTGCTGCTCTTTAACCGCAAAGAATTGCTTGAGTTCTTTGAATTTGTGCTGATCTTTTGTACTACATGTTACTAACTCTCCTTAGATCATCTTGCTTCCACTTTCATTTCGCTCAGAGAATTCCTATTCATCCTGAAGATACAAATCATACTCCTTTATAATGTCTTTCTTGGCCCTCACAAAATGGCCATTCTCTGGTTGGGGGACCATACCACTTTGCACATACCATAAGCATATTGTATTATAATTACTTTTTAAACTGTATCTCTACCCTACTGGATGATTTGTCCTATGAAGCTCAAGGAAATATGGTATTTATCTTTGCAGCCCCAGGATAGAGAACATAACAGGTGCTCAGTAAAGAACTCCAGGTTGGATTACAAGGTAAACCAATGAACAAATGAATACATGAATCATAGAAATGATATGACTTTAATGGTTTCCAGTAAAATGCTCTAGAGAAGTATTTTAAACTTTTTGAGTATTTAGATTAACAAATAAACTATTTCTTTTCCTGTATTACAATTAAATTTGTTTACCATCAAAGATCTAATCATATAATCAACGTTAGTACAATAAGGTGATTTTTTTTCAGCTAAAAGCAAATAAAGTTGATATTTTAATTAGTATGTGGGAATTTACTTCAAGGAAACACAACTTTAAATAGGCTATTTGAAATATTAAACTTCATTCAAAGAATTACAAAATTACTCAGGTCCCTTGGAAAACTAAGACAGATAACTGGTGTCAGTTTACTAAAGCTAAAATTTTGAAATGGGACAAATATTCAGACTGTGTTAGAAAAAATCTGGTGGGGAGATTATTTTGAGCTTAAATGGCTTTGAAATTTACTAGAATCAATTTTTTAATTATCTAGGAGTTATTTGTCCAATGTATCATCTTGATTCACTATTTCTAACAGCCATAAAAAGTTGCTTCTTTTTCTGTTGTCCAAAATTGAAAGAACATATTTGAAATCTCCATTAATAAGAAGTCTGACCATATATTGCTTTTTGACAAGTTAGCCAGCAGGATTGTATTAATTTTTCTTTAGATTTATTCATTTTGGGTTAAAGTTTGTTAAAATATTCTCCAATAAATTATTGTTATTAAAAACATGTTTTCCATCAAACTGAACTATATAGCAATTGAGACATAAATGGGATATTTCATTGAATCTCATTTTTAAAGATTCTTAACTAATATAAATTATCAAAATTGTTTGTATGTTGCTCAGAACAATCAACTTTGAGGTCCAGTTTTTGAAAAGAGACCCAATAAATCTAACTTTTAGCAGAAAATGGCTTTTGAATTTAGCACTACATTATAACTGAAAGCCAAGGACTATGAACAAGCATTGTAAATCAAAGTCCTTACATGAAAGTATGCCAATAAACTGTAATAGGTATTCCCTAGTTAAAAGGAGCATCTTCTGATGGAATTGCAAAGACTTTTTAGTCAGATATATTGAATCAGTCTAACCTACTCCCTAAGAAATAGGATTAAGTTCCAGAAATCTGAAGATGGAATGAATTAGTTGTACTCTAAATGGAGTTGGAAAATAAGCTGCCTCCAAAGGGAGAGTGATACGAAGAGACTTGTAAACTTTTTGTTATGTCCAGACTATCTACTGGATTGAATTTCAAAAATTTCATACATGAGTTACTATATTTTAGTAATGATCAAATAACCCCCTTCAAATGATTTATGCTAAGACTAAATGCTCCTCTACTTTATTACTCTGACCAGCTATTTGGTGAAATAAATTAATAGAAAATCATTTGTAGGATTGGAGATATTCTGAAAAAAAATAAATCTCTGATTATCTAAATTGGTTATCTAGGTCTGAATAAACATTCAGCTCTGAAGAAAAGGGGGAAGAAGACACTGCAAGACAAAGGAGTTTGCAGATATATAAAAGTTACAGGTTATTTTTAAAGATCTAGGAGTATTTACCAGATTATGTTTACATAATTGGTTTAAAAATTTCAAGAACTAAGGAATTCTTTCTGGTGTTTTCAGTCCCAAGAGCTTTGGAGAGTTAAATATCTGTTCCCTCCACACAGAAGGACTTTTTGCAAACCATTACAACCAGTTTCAACCCCATTCCATGAGGGCTCAATGACAAGAGGAGCCATACTTTTCCTTCATTTGATTAAGGCTATCAGAAAGGTGTTCCTTATTTCCAGCCAGCACCTCCTTCAGCGTGCTTTGCCTCATCTCTTTCAGCAGTTCAAAGCATTGGGCTACTTTGTAATCCCTCACTCTCCCAAGTCTTCTCAGAACTAAAGTGGTTCTAATTCCCTTTGATTGTTCCTCATAAAAACAAAATACTTTCGTTGCTCTGATTTAGTGAGGACTTAAATATGTTTTAGCAAGTAAGGGAAAAAAGCGTTGTAGAAAGGGATCCAAAATCATCATCTCTTGCTCAATATTTCACTCTAACTAGCTGATATCACTGTTGCATAGTGAGCAGGGAAAGGCTGGGGGACAGTCAGGTCTTCTTTGAGGTCCAGTGCAGCAACTTACCAGCCCTGCTGCTTGGGGAATTTACTTGGCTTCTTTGAGCATCAAATTCTCCACAGAGCTGTGAAGATGGTAAAGCATTTAGCTTAGTGTCTGATACACTCAAGTACTCAGTACGGCAGCCATTGTGAGTGTATTGTCTAATCTTCAAAAACTGCCAAGCCTAAAACCAACTTACTCCTCTTAAAGCAGAAGGCCTTTCATAGTTTTTCCATGGAAGTAGAACTGATGACACTTATTCTATCCTAAAGAAAGACTCCTTATTATTGTTGGTTCAATTGTCATACACTGGCCCCCCTTTATTTTTATACTCTTAAGAACAAAAATCTGCCTTAAGATAAAATTGGAAATTTTAGAAACCTATCTAGCCCCAAACTAAATTCATTCATTTAATGAACATTTAACAAAAAAATTAAAAAAAAAAAAAAACTGTATTCCCTCAAAAAGTTTATGGTAGAAAAAGAAATCAATAAGTACGCATAATTAAATGTGGTTTGGTAAGTGTTTTAAAAAAGATATCCACAGAGTAGACAATAACCTGAGAAGAACCAGTCAGCATAGATTTAAGTCCTGGACACTTCTGCATTGTTAAGGAAATTGGGAACACACCTTTTGCACTAATTTAAATTAAGTGATGTCCCTTTAATATAGGTCATGTGCTAAATTAGAAACCAGGTTTTGTGAAATTTTTAAGACATGGAGAGATCTTAAAATACTCTCACCCAGGGACATATGTTTAATCAGATTGGTGTTTTCCAACTCATGCTTTAAAAAATTAAACAGGCAACTTAGAATAAATTGATTTGACAACTGACAAGATACATCAAATCTTTTCCTTTCTATTTTTATAACATATTTATTATTGTTATCTTTAAAATAGCTATTTTTATATTCTTCCACCAAAAAAAGGATTTTTATTCTATAACTTTACATTTAAGGAATTAATCCTATAATTTGTATTTGCTATATTGAGCTGCGCCAGAATTCTTCAGTCAAATACACACGTGCTTAATGAATTAAACGTATCTTGAAAATGGCAGATAATAATGCCATTTGTTAGAAACTTTGTAATTAACCTTAACCCTAATTTTATCCTGAGGAATACTTGTGAAGGATGGAACAGAGAATTGAAATTACTTTAAAAAAATGCATACTTTCATGGAAAAATATTAATCATTCTTGAGACAATAAAGATGCATATTATTTGATTTCATGGAAATATTCCTTCCTTTGTCTTTCCTTTCCTTAATACAATGGTACAATAAAAATAATAATCCATTTACTTGTAATATTAATATGTTCCAAACAGTTTAATTTTAGCTTTTTACCTATTGCTATCAGACTCAGAAAATAAGAATAAAAACTAGTCAATGAGAGAGACAGACCTTTAATATTCTCTGAAAAAGACAGCAATACACACATTGAGACTAAAAATAATGTCCACATCAAAGTTAAAAATTTTGACTATGGACCTTATATATTGTTGAACATAAAGCCCATGGACAGTCACAAATACAAGCTGATCTGATTACTTTAGAATCATTTGTATTTCATTCTCATGTCATTCTTGGAGAAGATGATGATTATTGGCAGGAGATTAAGCCAAATACTCTGAAGCCAACACATTAAAATATGATACCTTACATCTATCTCCTCTTCCTGTAAATCCTTAGTTAAGACTCAGCTAAAAATACTTCCTTCCTAAATGTTCATAGGGAAAAACATAATAGAATATGGAATAAGCTATAAATTGAACTTTTGATGAAGACAAAAATTATATAACAGAAGTACCAGAAATCTCATGTCCTCTGCCAACAAAGTGTACTCTTTTCAAAATGATGAGCCTCATCCAGGGACAATTAAAACTGAAACCAATCCAGTGATTCAATGACAGCTTAATGTCTCGTTGTAAGGGATGCCTGTATTTCAATTTGGAGAAAATCTTGCTTTTAAAAATAGCACTATTTTCAAAAAGTAAATCTGGTTTCTCATTAAGTATACTATATGCTATAGAATAGAATGTAGCGTAAGATAACCACCGTGGATATAATCTGGTTGGGGAGAGAATTAACTTTCAAAATATTTAAGACTTGAATTATTTATGTTACTTCTATCTTCAAGGCATTCCACGGTATGGATGCTACCCAAGTATTAAAATGAGTCTGCAGCATCACCCTACCCCTTAATTGTGGTGTTCTGTGTGATATAAAAGGGATCTCAGAGAAGCTTCTGTGGTTTAACATATTCCAAAATTTTGATTCTTCCTAAAATAGATGAGTTTGTGAAGATTATAGTCCTAATCTTTCCACTCAATTCAGAAATAAATCCCTTTGATTTCAATGACATAAGATGAATTCTATTGTATAAACAGATGGGTATAAAGGACTAAATTACTAGATTTATTTTTAAAAAACTACAACACTGAAAGGAGCAGCATAATATGATTCAAGAAATATTATTGAAAATGAAAGTAAGCTCGCTCATAAAATCTTTAGAAAAGACTTTGATATTTAAAAATTCTTGGCCGGGCGCGGTGGCTCACGCCTGTAATCCTAGCACTCTGGGAGGCCGAGGCGGGTGGATCGCTCAAGGTCAGGAGTTCGAGACCAGCCTGAGCAATGAGCGAGACCTCGTCTCTACTAAAAATAGAAAGAAATTATCTGGCCAACTAAAATATATATAGGAAAAAAAAAAATTAGCTGGGCATGGTGGCGCATGCCTGTAGTCCCAGCTACTCGGGAGGCTGAGGCAGTAGGATTGCTTAAGCCCAGGCGTTTGAGGTTGCTGTGAGCTAGGCTGACGCCACGGCACTCACTCTAGCCTGGGCAACAAAGCGACACTCTGTCTCAAAAAAAAAAAAAAAAAAAAAAAAAATTCTTACGAATTTTAAAATTTTCTCATTGAGGAACACATAACATGAGAAAGCCAGCAGAAAATAGGTAGAATTATTCAAAGTATCTAAATAAGAAAAAAAAAATTCACATCATATCTTGTGACCTTTGTATAAGTCAAATATTTATCATCCAAAAACAATTTACTTTGGCCAAGAGACAATTACCTACACTAGTACTTATACAATAACCCATTCTTCCCTAGAATAAAATTATTTTAAATTAAATATCATGATATTTGCATTTTGTTGTATGAAAAATAAAAATAGTAATTATTTAAAATTAAAAACACAGATCTTATCCCATATAAACTTGTATTAGGTTGAATATACATCAATACCACTATACACATTTTGGAAATGAGTTTGTAATAAAATTGGAACTTAAACTTATTATTCTTTATTTTTAGTGGCTAGTGAATAAATTATAAACTCTATAATCCAGTTAATTGAAAGAGAAGAGGACCGGTGGACAGAGATTCTGGAACCAATACTGACATCCAGCCTTATCTCACAGAAGACTGTCAGGAAGAATTAACTGTCATTTTTCTAAATATAAAATTAACATAGCAGCACCACACAGTTCCAGGACAATGTGCCTCGGCTAGTGAGACAAGCATGAAGGAAGGACACCCTGGCCCCGCAGGCTCCTAATCTCCTCTTTGCCTCACTACCGATGGACAGTGATTCTCCTGTATCTGTGAAGACAGACACTTGTGACCAGATTCCAGAAACGTCCATCCTAAATAGGCAGAGAATCTATGGTATGAAAACACTGCCACCTTCACTCACTACGATGGCCCCAGAGAGTAGGGTAAAGGGACAACTGAGAAAGTGTCACTTCCCACATTCTCCTGAAGCCTCCTGAAATCAGTGTTTTAGGCCCATCTCATCTTTTAATAAGCTGTAAAAAGTAGAAATTCAGGAGAGAAGCTAGAGAAAAAGCTTCAGATTTCCCTGCAGCCTAATGACCCTCCAGTTCAAAGCATTTAGGTATACAGAACATAGATTCTAGACCACATGTGGATAATTTGGAATTATTATCAGAGGTATGTACTATAAGAGATGCTGTCCATTTAATGTTCATCTATATACTACTTAGCATTTCCCATTGACACGTCCTACTTTTTAGACAAGATATCATACAAAAGTTTTATTCTCCAGGTCATGCTAAGGGAGAAAGATTGTAGATAACCAGTGATCAAAATACTACCTAACTGACAAACACTAAAATCTTGACAAATGATAGTAACAGTATTTGAAACACTGTAATTACATAGGAAAAAAATGGGCTTAATGCACTAAGAGATAAATTGTCTAAATAAATCACCATAAAAATAATATATGAAATAAATAATTTCACAGACCTGGTAACTGATTACACTTTGATTCATGATCTGATTCTCTCTTTGGCCTTCATTTGAGCATATGTAATGCACTTATTAAACAAGTGCATTTAATTTACCTACTGAAGTAACAACCTGTAATTTTATAATTAATGACTCTTAATAGCAAAGCCAAAACCCCCTAGAGCCATGTGAAAGCCACTGGGTCATTAAGAGTCTTCTCAAACCTTCCTTCCACCCATGGAGGTAGGATCAGTGGCTGGCAAGAATAAATGAAAAGGTTTAGCCCATGCTGGGATCTGTGGGACTGTATCAGTATATTATAGTGGTGGAAGCCACTATTAATCACCAAGTCTTGACCAATCAATGACCAAGGGGGACAGTTGCCCACATGTCATCCCATTTCTCCTCAATTCTTTTGATCAATATGGACAAAGCTGGAAGTTCTCGAATATAACAATTATTTAAAATTCCAAAGGACAGGTATCTATCCAAACCTGAACCAAGCTTTTGAAGGATGCTTGACAGTGAACTAGATATCTCTAGGCTTATAGCCAACCTGTAGTAATAAATCAATGATGACTCTAATTATATTCATCAAAATGCTTTTAGCACATCATCCTAAACTAAGAACAGCACTTTATTAATATTTCAGTAAAGGCAGAACTTTAAAACAGAAATCTCCCCAAAAGAAATTTCAGAAAACCCAACAAAATGACATCAGAAACATAAAATTCACTTTGCTTTTGAGCCAACACTGACCTTCTGTTCCAAAAGCAATGTGTTTGTAGGGATTGCTGCAAAAGCCTTGTAGCTTGACTTGGTCTTGTATTGCTAGAATGGGTAACCAGAAAGCAAGAGTAGAGATGAAAAGGGTGAAGAATATGACATAATTTTAGACAGTTCTACTAAGTTAAATGACATGTTATCAAATGAAGAAAAGAGTTATTATGCTGAATAACTTGCTTGTGACAGAAAAAAATTAGCTTACCATGTTAATATTTTATTGGAGCGAGAAGCAAAGTAATACTACAGTAAAATATCAGCCTAGAGATTATAGGCAATTATATGCTATTCTGTTTCAGAGCTTAAAAACATCCATTTCACAAAATTATATATAAGTTTCTCATTAGCAGTACTCCCTCAGAGCAGCACTATTTTATACATGAGCGTGTGTGGGGGTGGGGGGGACTTCTCGATCCTCAAAGGAATGTTTCTTTTTTATGGTGCCATAATTAACAAATATTATGCATATAAATTTAATTGAGCTCTTGATACATTCTCTTGCATCATGCACAAAAGCAAAGCTCAGAATACATAAAATTTAGCAGACGATTTTAACAAGCAGCAATGTAGTCAATAATTTGAATATAAATAATATCAGCAATTTAACTCCATATGGAAAAATGAGCAGTGTAAGCTCTTGATTTTATACTCATTTTTTAACCTCATCATGATCTCCCACACTTTCTAATACAGTGATGTCAACGAAACGAAACAAATGATAAAAATTTCCTGAGTTTTAAGTACAACTCAGAGTAATATAGTTCAGTTTTGTGGAGTATTTAGAGGAGAGGGGTGAGCATAAGGACGTTGTAGAAATCAGGATAAAATGCATGATCAAATGCCCAGTTTTTTTTTTGTTTTGTTTTTTTTGTTTGTTTGTTTGGCAATCAGATCACGTGGGTTGTGTTTATGCAACATACTGCTTACACACAAGAGTCATTCTCAAAGCAAGGATGAACATCTCCTATCCCAAAAACAAAATGAAACAAATGAACAAACAAACAAAACTGCACTTGATTACAAAGCTATGGCAGGATATTTTCTCTGTGCTGAAATGACTGAGTCAAAAAACATGGGCATTTGAGAAGCAGCCTTCCTTCCTTAGATTTGCCTAATCAAGAAAGCCTCAAAAGCACAACTTTGATACCACTCTGGATCTCAGCTGTTTAACTAAAGTTCCAGGCTCTCATCATTTCAAATTCCCTTGGCTCAGGAAGCTTCTTCAGTAGCCCAGAGACAGCAGGAAATTGGCACAGAGCTCCAGGCTGTCTCAATCCCTTGGAAAGCAAACCAAAGGGTCTGCAGAAGAAGACAGGGTAGTCAAATAAAACTAAACCTTGGATTTTAGAGATGTAATAAAGTAAACTTTATTAAACTGGTGTGATAAGGATAAGAGACTGGCAGGCTGAATTAGCAAGGAATCAAAGTGCCAGACCTAGAAGAAAGTCATTGTCCAGCTAAAAGCAGAACACATTCTCTCTTTTTACTTTTTTTTTTTTCTCAGTCGAGTGAGTTACAGAGAATAAAAAGAAATTAGCAACCTGAGGCCTGGATGCCAGCAGGTGACATAGAAAGCCACCATAGCCAGACAATCACACTCATCCGCAAAACACATGCTCGCTTACACACACTCACACTCATACACACAAAACATATACATATATTCATATGCAAACACACAAATTCCCATGTAATCACATATGGGTACACACACATACACAAACACATACTCAGAAAAATATGCACAAGATCTCAGAAACTACATATTTTTTTCCAAAAAAAAATATATATTCTGAATGTTTACTTATTTTCCACTTCTCTCCTCCAAATAGCACTTCTCCCTCATAAGAAGCAGCTATGTGGCCTTCTACAGGTGTCTCAACTCTTATGGATCCTGCACTCCCATCTCTACATGAGAGGCAATTACCGAAGCCCTAAGTCTCTACATCGACTCTGTACTGCTATGGTCTCCAGACAACAATGTATTTAGATAAGGATTGAAATTGAAATGCCATCTCTTCATGGGCAATAGGAGGTGACAATTATTTCCAAATAAATAACATACATTGACTCATTTAATTTTATAGATGCCCTATAACTAAAGAGTTATTAGGAAAGCAGAGCTCAAGTGACTTGTCCAAGACCACACAGCCCATAAAGAGCCTACCTGGATTCAATAACCGTGCTTCTCTGTAAGATGATATTTTCTTCCAAAAGATATCTAAACATACCCATAATGTATAATAAAATATATTATTCATATTCTATGATGGTCTTATTAATATTTAATTATAATCATAGTTGTAATAATAGTAATACCTAAAAATCATTATGGGCCAGGTACCATTCTAATAGCTTTATGTGAATTATCTCACTCAATTGTCACAACAAACCTATTAGGTAAATAGCATATTATACCCATTTTATATGAGTAAACTGGGGTACATAAATGTTAAATAACTTATACAAGGTCACCAGTGAGTAAGTCAAAGCTGGGATTTGGACACAGGCTTTCTAGCTCAACTCTTGCATTTTCCTACATACATTCTTGTCTTTCATTTCAGGATGGGTAATCATTTAAAATATTTCCTCTCCTATCCTCAATTTCTCTAAAGAATATAGCTGCAAAAGTCTGTACAGAGAGATATATTATTATTGCACACATAATATCATAGAATCTTACATTCAGAAGAGATTTTGAAAGTCATCTGGTTCAACCCCATGAATCTCTCTGTTCAGTAGCCACATGAACACTTGCCTACCTCCCAATGCAGTACATTCAGGTCTGTTAGAACTGGTGCAAAATTCTCCCTTGTATCAAGCCAAAATATGCTTCCTGTTAACTTACCCCATTGGTCGTATTTCTTTCTGCCCCTTGAAATCATGATTCATGCTAAGAGCTCTCTTCTGTGTGATAGTTATAGTGCTGCCTTCATCAACTTCCTAATGCTCAAGTGAAGAATTCTACTATCTTTGGCACTCTCCTCTAACAATATTCCTTTTAAATTTTGAAAAGGTGTGTGTTTAGATGTGTTTGTAATACAAAGTGGAATGTAATCATCACCTCCATAATATTGACAATAAACTCAATTAATGCAATGAAGATGATGATAATTGGGATCACCTCCTTACTTTTTATGTAGAGTTTAAAATATTAAGGAGAGTAGCTCAGAGCCATTTCATATTGTTGAATCACACTAAGTATGCTATCACCTAAAATTCTTAATCCTTTCATCTTTTTTCAAGCATTTGCTGATAAACTCCATCCTGTATTTATGCACTTTTTCCCTAGACCCAAAATGGGACTTTAGGTATTATCTCTGTCCAATTTCATCTGATTAGATTTGTTTTCTCATTGTAAACTCTGAAGATAAGAATGTTTACACTATTTCATTATCTATTTTGTTAGGTATGTAATTTTAATTTTCATTCAAATCATATACTAAGGACAGGAAGTTCTTGTCACTGGGTTCTCCCAACATGGTGGACATTAATCCATCCTGTAAATCTATTTGGATATGGCAGTTCAACTAATGGATTTATTCAAGAAATATTTGTTGACTATATACTAGATGACATGCACTATTCCTCTAAGACTCTAAGATATATATACTTTTTCCTTTTCAGTCTAGAAATCACACTTGTTACTACAAAAGACACTTTTTGGGCCCACTGTTTTTCTTCTAGGTTCTCTCAACAATATACACTCAATCCAAATATGAAGTGTGTTATTCTAATTTGGGACATATTTCTTCTTCAGCATGCCAAGGCTTCCAGGTGCTAAACCAAGTTCATGAGATTTGCTTTTTGGCACAAAATTATAAATTATTCTAGTCAAGATAATTCTGGGTAACTTGAATTACGGCTTGTGGTATTACAAGCTAGTATCACCACTAATCAAAGAAGGTAAAAATGGCCAGCCTAAACTGAATCTGGCAAATTATATCTCCTTAATTTGTAATCTATGTTTTCAGTTAACATTCAATAAATATTTCTTAAATATCCGCTACCTGATGCAGGGCAAAGTCTGAGTTTAGAAAAGAAAATGGCATTTCTGTACTTAAGTTTACCAGAGTTAATCCTATTTACAAGCAGTGCTTGTTACTACAATTTAAATTCCATGTTTGAAGGTGAGGATAGCAGGAGTACATTCTGCTTTTTCAGAAAATATTTTCTACCACTCTCCTACCCCCTATTGCTGATACCTAAAATGCCACCACAGTCTCCAGTAATAAAGATCCAGGATGTTTCAAAATGAACTATGTTAGGTGCCTTGAGAATTGGGGATTTAGATTCATTTACCTCCCTTTAAGTGCAGGTAAATGAAAGAGCCTCAGATTATATAAACAAAAAGATGAGAGAACCCTGGTGAAGAGTCTCCCTACCACCGTGGTCAACTTCTTCTGGAAGCATCCATGAGCAGAGATGAGAGCATCACTCTAAAGGTATACTTCTTGCTCGTCAATGACCATGTCTGTACTGCCTGAGTCAGAATCTCCCTGATATCAGCCCTGAGATGAAAGCCCAAGCCCGGCCCCGATCCAATCCATAGGAGATCTCCCAGACACCTCCCTTACACCTGGAGTACTGGCGAGCCAATCTATAATGGTTTTGATGATGGAAGGATTAGATGGGGGGATAAAACTAACTGTCAAAGACTGGCCGTAGACCATGGCCTGGTAAAGCAGATGGGAGAGTTAGATATTGAGAAAACTGCCCTGGACAACTCCCTTCCCAGGCCCCCTCTCCACCCTGATTTATCTGCTTGTGTTTCTAGCACCCCAAATGTATAATATTTATTTCATTATATTATAATATTTTGCTATCCCTATCCTACTGCTAGGTTTTTAGAGGAGAGATTTTATATTATTTCTCCTTTTATTTTCAACACTTAATGCCAACCTGGCAGAGAAGAGATGTTCAGCAAATATTTGTTGATTTGAATTGAAATATTTAATTGACGATTACAATAAGATTGAGAGGACATTAAAAAACACAATTTTTAGTTCCTCATCTATGGTTCAAGTCCTAGACAAACCTGGATGATTAGAGACCATCTTCTCCCCTATCCAACATCCAAGCATACCCTGAGGGCATTTTTAACACAGTAAGTTTCTGAAGTGATCTTCCTTCATGCAGTGAACTTGCAAGATTTGAACTCCTGATTTTGAATCTCTGGTTGTTTTTTTATTTTTTTTCCTTTGAAAAATCTCTTGTAAATTAAACTGCATAGCCCTCCCCCTATTAAAATGCAAATACTCCCCTAGGGGTAAAATTGACACTTTTTCAACCATTGACACCCGAGTGCGAATCATTACTAAGAGCAATTCAGAGAGGGTAGCTGGAAAGAAGCAAAGATAATTGTACACAGAACTGGTTAGTATAAGAGCAGAAGTGACTGACAGCAGGGGTGGGAGAATCTTGGGAAGTCAAGAATTCCCAGAAAGGTACCAAGAACTTAGTGAAGGGAGTGGAGTAAAAAACAATGAGATAAAAAAAAAAAAAGGAAAACAAAAAGGGCACATAAGGCTAGTTTCAACTGTTTTATCATTTTGTGTAGTGACTCTGATGGTTAGTGAATGTTTGTTACTCTACCTACAAAATATATAGAGAAATCTTATCTTCGCCTTTACTGCCTTAACCTGACCAGAGGCACCACCAGCACTTGCCTAAATTGTTGCAATAGCCTTCTAAGCTCTCCCAACTTCTACTCTCCCCCTCTTAAGGTCTATCCTTAACACAGCAGCCGGGTAGATAATACTGACTCACTTATCTATTCAGAACACTCCAATGGCTTCCTGGATTACTCAAAGAAAAATATCAAAGACTAAAGAGTGAACTTCAGGACCCCACAGAATCCAGCCCCCAGCTACATTTCCCTCTGACAACCTCAAGGTCCTGTCACTCATTCTGCTGTCACAACACTGGCCCCAAATCTGTTCTTTGTACCCTTCAAGCATTCTCTGGCCTCAGGATTTTTTCCTCCCTGTGCCATCCTAAGGAGGATCACCTCCTTGGATGTCAGTTTCTCAAAGAAACCGATCCTAACCACCCAACATAAACTTGTGGCACCGTAGCTTCTTTATGCTCCTTACACAACTATACTTTTATACGACTTACGAACTTCTAACACACACAAGATAAACTATTTATTTGGAGGGGTTATTGCTGATTGTTTTTCTTCCATGGTAGAATATAAACTTTCTTCGATAGGCATTCTTAGATGTTTTATTTGTTACAATATCCTCACAGCTTTGAAAAGCACATATTAGGTACACATCACATGTTTATTGAATGAATAATTTATTTGAACCCAGATTAACTATTTTAGCTAATAGAGACACATTGCATATTGCTCATTTCCCAAATTACATGTGATTCTGCAGAAGTGGAGAAAATCACATACAAACTGCTGCCACCAAGTTTTTAGTGTGATATACTTGGAAATGTTTTGATGCCTTAAAGGATTGAGAATTTTACAAATAAAACACCAGTTATAAATTTTCATCAGATATCAAAAAGCTCCCAACTCATTCCCTAAACAAGCTATGCATTCAAATGGCTTTAAGGCCAGGGCTGGCCCTTCACTGAAGGCCCTCATAGTTGGGATAGATCTTCAGACCATCTTCAGTGAATAGCAGACTATATGAGGTTTTGATGTATAGTCACTCCAATTTCTATATGGAAGACCATGATAACTCACTAGGAGAAAAATTTAAACTCATTTATAAATAAAGGCAAAATATACTCGAAACCAAAACAATCCCATGGGTCAATTTTGTGATATCCAGTCTTACCCAAAGGAAAAGGAAGTTTCAGACAATATAAATGATCAAAAAGTAGCCCGAGAAACATTCAGGATGATGCCCATCCAGTCTAGGGCCCTGATTATAATGTGAAATAATACTTTAAAAGTACATCTGAAATAATACCAAGTAGCATGATTTCTGGATCAAAGAGAGTATGAATTGTCCCAAGGAGCCACAGAAAGCATCAAGGGAATGGTTAGTCATTTGAAAGGGCACCGATAGTTGGAAGGGATGGAAAAACGATATATATTGTGGTACATATTGACAGACTAGAAATTATATTCCAGTAATGCCATTAAAATAGTATTAGCTAGCCTTTTTCTACACACTTACTAAAGTATAGTGAGGCTAAGTAAGGTGCCCTACCTAGTACACGTAGCTGATAACTATCAAGGTAAAGATTTGAACTCAGGTAGTCTCTCTCCAGTGCATTTGAAAACATTTTTCATGAGTTACTTAATTTTTAATCCTTGATATCCCCGTAAGATGGTATGATTAATGTAATTTTCCCATTTTACAGATGAGGAAATAAGCCTGAAGTTTACTAACTTGCTCAAGACCACAAAGCTCATGGTAGAGCTGAGGTTGAAACCCAGAGAAATTAACTTATAACTTCAATCTAACATTTTTTTGAGTTATTTGACCAAGAAGCAATTATTTCTAAAATCACACATGAGTTTACACTTATGGACAGCTGGCAGAAATATTGGCATTATAAATATGAAATCCAGAAAAGCAAAGTAATCTAGTGTTTTACTAACAACTTATTGGACTGCCTTGCCAAGATCAAGAACTTGACATATACAACAAGGCTAGAAGACAAAGGCTGTCTAATCATCACTAGACTGAAAGTAGTCTGTGAAGGAAGAGCCAGGCACTTTTAACTTGAGTAACCATTTATTTCCATAGTCAATCTTATGAATCAGCTGATTTTTAGCAGTGTATTCCTAAATGAGTCATATTCTAACAATCTGTGTCACTCCAATTGGCCTGACATTTTCTAGGCTAATTTCCTAAAATCTCCTACTCTATTGATTACTGTACAAAGGAGTCAAAAATTATTTACACACAAAAACTTGAACATAGATGTTTATAGAAGCTTTATTAGCAACTGCCAAAACCTAGAGGCAACCAAGATGTCCTTGAATAGGTGAATGTATAAATAAATGGGAGCACATCTGTATAATTGAATATTATTTATTGATAAAAAGAAACAAGGAATAAACACAGAAGGCCATGAATGAACCTTAAATACATATTACTAAGTGAAAAAAGCCAATATGAAAAGGATACATATTGTATGATTCCAACTATATGACATTCTGGAAAATGCAAAAGTATGTAGATAGTAAAAAAGAGCAGTGGTTGCCAAAGGTTTAGAGGAAGGTAAGGATGAAAAGTGGAGTACAGAGAATTTTTAGGGCAGTGAAATATTCTGTTTGATACTATAATGGTGGATGTATGCCATTATATCTTTTTCAAAACCCATAAAATATACAATACAAAGCGTGAACTCAAATGCAAACTGTGAACTTTGGTTGAGAGTGAAGTGTCAGTGTTGGTTCATCAATTGTAAGAAATGTATCACACTGGTTCAGGATGTTGATGGTGGGGAGGATATGTTCTGGGGTGGGGAAGAGATAAATGGGAACTTTCTGTACTTTCTGTTCAATTTTTCTGTGAACCTAAAACTGCTAAAAAAAAAAAATAACGTCTACTAATTTAAAAAAAAAATCAACTATGATACAAAATAAAATGTCTTTAAACGGGGAAAAAAAAAGTACATCTGAAATTAACATGTCATATCAATTATATCATACTAATGCAAACAGATTCAGAACTATAAGATTCTATGAAAAAGAAACATCAAACATGCTTTATATCTGAATTTAGCTCAGCATACTCTAGCTGATCCATTTTATTTTAATATCAAAGGACAGTAGGACCCAGAGTTTGAACTAATATCCTTCAACCATTTGTGTTTTAATTTGATGGCTTTCTGTGTTCTAGGACCCCTAACCTTTTGGGATCTGGAGTGAATGAAGCTGACCTAAATCTGAAGCTCTTTGACTTCAAAAAGAGTCCTGTGCTCAGATTAGCATCACACTGAAAGGAGCAAGACAAGAAACAACCGATGAAAGCATATAAATTCTTTGATATCACAAAGCTTTTGTCTATTTCCTCCTATCATTGTTTAAAATAATCTTACCAATTTAAACAACATTAGTCAAATGTCAAAAGAAATTGAGATAAGATTTATCTATCCCAGCATCAATTTTAATGAATTTTTATACTCAAGTTAAATTTCTCAAAATAATAGTTTGTAATAAAAAAATTTCTGGGCCGGGCGCGGTGGCTCACGCCTGTAATCCTAGCACTCTGGGAGGCCGAGGTGGGTGGATTGCTCAAGGTCAGGAGTTCGAGACCAGCCTGAGCGAGACCCCGTCTCTACTAAAAATAGAAAGACATTATATGGACACCTAAAAAAATCTATATAGAAAAAATTAGCCGGGCATAGTGGCGCATGCCTGTAGTCCCAGCTACTCGGGAGGCTGAGGCAGTAGGATCGCTTGAGCCCAGGAGTTTGAGGTTGCTGTGAGCTAAGCTGACGCCACGGCACTCACTCTAGCCTGGGCAACAAAGTGAGACTCTGTCTCAACAAAAAAAAAAAAAAAAAAAAAAAAAAAAAAAAAAAATTTCTGATTTTTACCTCGAGAGATAATATAGCAAAATGTGAGAAAAATATGAAAAAGAACAGCATGTCTCAAAGAGCAATTATTTTTGCAGAAGTTGTAAAATAAATTTTCACTGGTAGGTAAAATATAATCATTCTTCTTATTTTCATGTTCATCAAATTTATCATGTATTTCTATGAGCCTGAATTTTCTTAACTGGAAAATAAAACAAAGGAAAAAGAAAAAAAGCAAATGCTGAAAAATTTTCATTGTTGGCAAAAGGAAGAGAGGACAGGAAAAATAGGTCTTCAATAAACAGGCCTTTAATTTAACAAAAGCCTTTCCGGGCTCACCCTTGTTCAACTCCCTCACTATATCCAAAGCAGACAAAACATAAACAAAGCACAGTGAACCACAAATAGAAACACTTTGAAGAAGCTTCTGGAGTAAAATCACCTTTCACAAAGGTAATTAATAATTTAAGAGTATGGCAGCATGGTTGAAGAAATGACAGGTTAATAAATTCAGAAAACAGTAATGATTAGATTGCCAGGTTTTTTTTAATACACAAAACAAATTTTATAATCACACCATACATGTGTTGAAAAGATAATAACCATGTCATTTTACCTCAAATAAATAGGAATTTTAAATTTAGAATCATAGAAAAAATTAAATATTATTCACCTCATTTGCTTTGAAAGTTTAAAATATAAGAACTCTAGTACATTTGAAAATATAATCTCTAGTACATTTGAAAATGACCCAAATATTATATAAATTGAAAATTATGGTCATTATTCCATAATAATAATTTTCTTCATGAGAATTATAGAGTCAGGCTAAATTGGTAATTAATATGAGTTATTACTTTGTAGCAATAAATCATAGTAATAAATAGCATGGCTTCAAGAATCAACAGACTTAAATTAATATAAATGTCAGCTCTGTACCAGATATCTGACCTGGACAAGCTATTCACTGAACTATAGTTTCTTAATGTGCAAAATAAGGATAGTAATATTACCAACCTCATATGGTTAGAAAAATTAACTGACATAATCCATCTTAATTAATCATTCAACCATTTTGCATAACTACTAGCATAGTTCTTGACTCACCCAAAGCATTTGATATCGTTACTATTATTACAATTTGATTATAAGGCCAATCTTCTCATGTCTCCACATATAGTCTTCTGAGTTCATCATCTATATATTTGGTTAGGTTGTTCCCCATTTCTGAAATGCCAACTCTTTTCCTATTCTTTAGGTTAAATCCTAAACATTTCCACCAGGCCTGACATTTTTGATAACTTCCCATGCTAACCATATCCCATAATTAATATTCCTATTATATTGAATTCAGTCACTAATTATCCTGTTTATAATCTGACTTACACAATGTTAATCTTGCCTTACACTTGTTTTCTAGCTGTACTGTAGATTTCATAACTCTACAGCGCCTCTCCACATCATGTATACGTATATTTTTTTCTGCTGAATAAAATTGAATTTTTTTAAAAAAACAAAGAATTATCGCTAGTTCCCTTTAGAAAAACCACACACACTCCAAAGAAAGCTAGTATAGTGGTGGGCATGTAGCTCAATACATGCTCTTTAAGTTCAGTTGTATTGCAACGTCCTTAACCATCATGAGGGCCACTTCAACCTTACATTCATATTATAAGTGACAGAGTTAAACACACTCTTTATGATATTTGGAAGCTTCAAAACTGTATTATTTCAATATACTGAATTGAAAATTCCCACCCCTCCTAATACAGGCACCTTCCTAATTTAATTTTGTTTATATAACAGCTATCAAATTCTGGGTATATAAATCCACATTCTGAATTATTTGAGAATAGTTGGTCAGCTGGAATGCCCTACAGCAGAGTTGCCAACCACCAGGAGAACTGAACTATGGTGTTATTCTTCCAAATCCCTTCTTGTAGTAAAAGAAATGCTGTTTTCACATCCTTACTCAGTGGGTTGCTTCAGAACATATAAAACCAGTATTTCTCTTCTCTTAAATCTATTTCTCTGTACACAGCTTGTCCATCCTTTCTGGATCTCATAATTGCCAAGTATTTAGTGTTTATAATAAAGCAAATAATTTTCACATATAAGGAAAATTTCTATTCCTTTTTGTCCTGCATGTATATAGCTAAAGTCATATTGACTTAGCTTATGGTATGGGGAGTAATAAAGAAATCAACCTGGTGGGGAGGAAATTAATAATAATAAATGAATTTGGGCAAGGGAAATAGATACTATGGGCCTAGAATTCCATTTCATACTAATCCTGCCTACTATTCTGTCAATACACAACATTTTGATGGATAATAGGGCCCTGTTATTAAGTAACCAGAAATGTATTATAGTCCCAAATCTCAACCAGCTGCTTTTGATTCTGTAATTAGGACCAATGGCAAAGCTCATATTATGTTTGAGGAAAAAAATGCCCTTGGTGTCATAGATACAAGAAGTAACCTTAGGAGAACTACCTGCAAAATCAGAGGATTTGACTGAAACATGTAATTCTAGACAGATTATAATTCATCTCCACATTCAAATATAACAAATCCTAGTCCCATCCCCCTTGCACTTTCTCTACCTCCCTGTAGGAGCATAATGAACATTATAATTATTGATTTTCCCCCTGGGGGGAAAAGAAAAAAATTCTTCCCTATTTCAAAGTAAGCATGCACCATGCAACGTGCAAAAAATACCTTGGGTTTCTTATTTTCAGGGCCCGTTGACATGGACAATGCACAAGGTGAAATCAGCTCCTCAGTTCTTGTTAGAGATACGGGAAGTGATGGGGTTGAAACAGGTGACCTGTGGTCGGATACGGTGCTTTCAGATTTCCCAAGTCTTGAAGGCAAGGTACCACTGCCACCCTGTGGGTGCAGGGCTGGGGGACTGAGCCGGAGCGCCTGGCTGGGCAGATTAGCACAAGGGAAAGAGGAGGACCCCGCCTTGGCAAGGGAGGCAGAGCTAGCGCTGGAGATAGGGAGTGAAGGAGGAGCTGAAGGACTCAGCTGCTGGCCAGAGAGTTGGGGTGATGCTCTTTGGGACCTGTTTATCAGGTTTGAAAGGGCTGGGGAAGGATAGAAACATTTCTCCGGAGGGGAGAGTGTGGCTCTTTGATTACTAGGAGGAGATAAAGAAGATAATGCAGGGGAGGCTAAGGTAGAAGGGTGTGTATAAATACTTCTCGGCTTTTCTGGACCCCTGAGGTCACCATCCTGTTTGCCCTTCCAAGAAGAAAGAGGAGAAGGGCTCGGTGGAACAGGAGGAAGACCTGCCGAACTCGATGTATGGGTTTGCAGCTGGGAGAGCACGGTATTGCTCTTCAAAGTGGGCGATGGTGCTTTCTCTACGTTCAAAGAAACAAGACCGCTACTAACACGTTTTGCAGGGGAGTGGGAGGGCAGCTGAGAAACGGGAGCAGACTGGGCAGAAAAAGGGACGTGAAAGGATCGCGGGGTCAGCTCAGAATCCTGGCGCTCCCCTGGGTCTGGAGACCTGGATCTCAGGGAGCAACTTGAGAGAGACTTTTTGGGCGTGGGCGGGGTTTGCTTTGGCTTTTGATCCAGTGCGAGCGTGGACGAGGCCAGGGAGTTGAGCGAGAAGGTGGGGCAGGATGCGGGGGAAAAGGGTCTTTGGTGAGAAGGCTTCGACCTGAGAATGGCAGTGAGGAGGGAAAGCCGAGAGGGCACTGGGGATTTTGCGCCTGACTTGGAAAGATTTCCACTTGATGACATTTGGCTACAGATGGTGGAGGAAGAGCCGTGGAAAGAGGAGGTGAATGGTTTCGGACTCGGACAGAGTGCGTGCGTGACAATGCGGACTGGTATGTACAAGGCTGAATTCGACTTCGGAGGTGCACAGGCGGATGGTGAAGGAGAAGAGGTTCTCGGACTTTCTCCGCGACTAAGGACATGCGAGGTTAAAGTTGTCTTCTTCGGAGCTTCGGGTGTCAGTCCAGGCTTTTGCTCTGCTGCGCTCGGACTGAATAAATTAGACTGAGTGGAATGGGGAAACGGTAACGTCGAGGAGGTGCCCTTCGGTGCAGAAAAGGGTGAAGAGCGCGCGGTAGTTTGAAAATACGTAGCTGATTCTTCCACCACCGCCCCACCGACATCCAGCCTCCTAGTGTGGAACTCCTCTAGGACAGAGGCTCCGTCGAGGTTAGCTGGGTCGAGTGGTGTGCTCTGATTAGTTGGAGAAACAAAGGAGAAAGCAGGTGGTTTACAGGCAAGCTGCTCAGAGGTAGTGGGAGAAGAAGTTAACTAGAGGAAAGAGAAATAGACAGATTGAAATAGGACATTATTTGTGAAACTATCAAAATATTCTTGTCACTTGTGTGATTACACAAACAGCCCTTCTACTAGTTTGCACAAAGGGAGACACCTTAAACCTCCATAAAAATGCAGGAAATTCTGTTTTGCTAATAAGGCATTGCTTTAAGTTTGAAATGAGATATGCATAAGCTGTGAAGTACTATATCCTCTACCTTATTTATTTCCCAGAATGAAAATCAATATAAAATTGCTTTGCATGTTTCCATTTGGAAAATAATTGATTGACAACATCTAAAATAGTTATCTTAATTTTGAATGGTGTGATCTGAAAAGATTTAAATCACCATCGGTATAAATTTCAAAATTCACTTTGGAAAATGAAATATATTTTCTTTCATCATATGATAATAATGACTACAATCCTCTAAAAAAAATTAACACACTTCTACCATGTTTTTAAAATTTTAAAAACTTGGACTACTTACTCCTACATAACATGAACCTGATAAAGTGCCCAGAATTCAAAAGATGAAGCACCCAAGCCAACATCAACACAGAATAATAAACTGGGAGAGTAAAACCAAAGTCCAAAATAGAGAGGAAATAAACTTTAGTTCGTTTTCACTAATTATACTACTTGCCAGAATGAACACTTAACATGAACATTTAATGAGCATTTAACAAATGATTTGGATTATGCTGGAAGAAATAGGCTTTCTTTTATGTCGAAAGAAGCCAGAGAACTTTACAAATACAATCCACCTGAAACAACACAACCCACCAATCTCACACCAGATAAAGAGGGAATAAACAATATATCATTTTACAAGAGAAGCTAGAGACAGCCTGTGAAACAGCTGGGTGTATGCATTCTTGAGCCATTCTAAAAATCATCCCAGTACTTTCAGATAAGTACTGAAGTCATAAATGATTCTAAACCTTTTAAACAGAGGCTTCCCTTCAAAATTATTGGTTTGATTCTATTAGTATATAAGAGAAAGGATAAATATGCATGTCTAATAAAGAATTTAGGGAATATCAGTCACTGAAAATATTAGGCTGGTGCAAAAGTAATTTCAGTTTTAGCATTGTTGAAATTTGTCATTTGATATTGCAATACATTCTTAAATGTGGTTATGTTGTACATCATTTTAAATTCATTTCTTACTTTACGTTTTTTTGCTAAGGACTCATTACTTGCTATTCATTTTATATTTAGTTTAGACCATGGAATTGATGTTAGACAAAAACCAAATTGGAGCAATTTTCTTATTCTAGTTCAAAATCGGTCGTAAAGCAGGGGAGACAACATCAACAATGCATTTGGCCCAGGAACTGCTAATGAATGTACAGTACAGTGGTAGTTCAAGAAGTTTTGCAAAGGAGACGAGAGACCTGAAGATGAGGAGGGCAGTGGCCGGCCATTGGAAGTTGACAACGACCAACTGAGAGCAATCATCAAAGCTGATCCTCTCACAACTACACAAGAAGTTGCCCAAGAACTCAACACATCATTTGGCATTTGAAGCAAATTGGAAAGGTGAAAAAGCTCAAGAAGTGGGTGCCTCATGAGCTGACCAAAAATCAAAAATATCTTTGTTCTGAAGTGTTATCTCCCCTTCTTGTACACAACAACAAACCATTTTTCAATTAGATTGTGACATGTGACAAAATGTGGACAACCAGCAATGACCAGCTTGGTGGATGGACCAAGAAGAAGCTCTCAAGTGCTTCCCAAAGCCAAACATGCACCAAAAAAAAGGTCATGGTCACTGTTTGGTGGTCTGCTGCTGGTCTGATCCACCACAGCTTTCTGAATCCTGGTGAAACCATTCCATCTGAGAAGTATGCTCAGTAAATTGATGAGATGCACCGAAAACTGCAACGCCTGCAGCCAGCATTAGTCAACAGAAAGGGCCCAATTCTCCACCACAACGTCTGACTGCGTGTTGCACAACCAACACTTCCAAAGTGGAACGAATTGGGCTACGAAGTTTTGCCTCATCCGCCATATTCACCTGACCTCTTGCCAACCCACTACCACTTCTTCAAGCATCCCTACAACTTTTTGCAGGGAAAACACTTCCACAACCAGCAGAAAGCAGAAAATGCTTTCCAAGAGTTCATCGAATTCCAAAGCATGGATTTTTATGCTACAGGAATAAACAAACTTATTTCTTGTTGGCAAAAATGTGTTGATTATAATGGTTCCTATTTTGATGAATAAAGATGTGTTTGAGCCTAGTCATAATGATTTAAAATTCACAGTCTGAAACTTCAATTACTTTTGCACCAACCTTATATATAACAAACTTATTAATTTATCTTGATTATCCACCAAATTACCAGTATTTTTTAGGCCATAGATTTGTAAATTTGAGAAGTCTTATCCAACTTTCTCAAGATTTTACCTTCTAGTTACCAAACATTCTACTACATTAAGTAATATTTTACCTAATATAAATAACAAAGAATTTTATTGTACTTCTTTCTTTTTTTTTTTTTTTTTTTTTGAGACAGAGTCTCACTCTGTTGCCCAGGCTACAGTGAGTGCCGTGGCATCAGCCTAGCTCACAGCAACCTCAAACTCCTGAGCTCAAGCGATCCTCCTGTCTCAGCCTCCCAAGTAGCTGGGACTACAGGCATGCACCACCATGCCCGGCTAATTTTTCTATATATATTTTTAGCTGTCCATATAATTGCTTTCTATCTTTAGTAGAGATGGGGTCTCGCTCTTGCTCAGGCTGGTCTCGAACTCCTGAGCTCAAACGATCCGCCCACCTTGGCCTCCCAGAGTGCTAGGATTACAGGCGTGAGCCACCGCGCCCGGCCATGTACTTCTTAATACAATTGAAAAGTTGATTGTTGAGGAACTTCTAAGAGAAAGACTCTGAAAAGTCTAAAAATGTTTATATTAATCTACACATAATTTTTATATTTTCCTAGTCAATATATTAATAAGTATTTTCAATATATTTCTAACTTGCAAATACAACATGATATCCTAATTTATACAAATATAAAAATGTGGAACCATATTTTTACAAAATTCTCATGGGTGGAGGTTCATTTTTTAATAAAAAGATTCATTTTTCTGAGTTTCTCTCATTAATAAGTTTAAAAAGAGGGGATAAAGATATGAATAATTTTATGCAGAAAGAACGAATGAGCACCTATCAAATTCTCAGTCAATAGCTCACAATCAGTCCTTCATTTTACCTTTTCCCTGTCAATCCCTTACCAGTGATGCCAAACTTCTCTATTGATGTCTACAAGTTAGTTCCATCCCTTCTTCCTCTCTCACTGATAACCCCTTATGTTATTCTCTAGGTTTGTCACTGATGCTCTAATTCCTTCTGCCTCAATACTGTTCTCTATCTTCCCTACCATTTACTTCTTATCTCATATTTATGGATTCCAATGCTTCAAACCTCTCTCTAGAAGTACCCACGCCTGTGTTCTCCAGTCCCCAGAACTCTTCTGGTTCCTCGAGCCCCCTCACCTCACACTTCCCTCAGAGTCATTCTCAAAGCTCTCTTCTCCTGGGAAGACTATCCTGAACTCTGGATACATTCAAAATAATCTCAGGAACAGAAGATGCTTGCAATGTGCTGCTCTCTTTAGTTAGATGATCCTAATCATAAATCCACCCTCAAATCCTGCATAATAGAGACCATCAGTTATTTTAACAGCTAATCTCTACTGTAGAGCTGCCTTGTAATTTCAGTAAATTTAATATTAACTGCTCCTTCATATATTCAGTTTTCCCTAATATGTCTATGAGATCTCAGAGCATCTGAATAAAAGCTGAAATGATTGATCTGCTACCTGATATTTTGAATAGTTCCTGAGATTTCGACAGCACCAGATGTTGGTGCCATATAGTGCTCTTCCTCCTGAATCTGTACAGCTGTGCAAGGCAGGAACCCTAGATTTCCCATTATCCTCACATCCCAGTCGTTACATTGTTTGCAACTTGGCCTCCTAAATTTACCAAGTGATTGGTCCTCTTCTTTCTGATGAATATTCAATGCTACAGGACAGATTCTCAGCCTTTCTTTCCTTATCAAATTAAATAAATAATCTTTTCTGATAACCCTACTTCTAGTTCTATCACCAGATTGACCATTTAAAATCCAATCACCTATACTTATGATTTTATCAGTGCTTTCTTTGTGTCTACCATGAACTAAAGATCTTTCCTTCATGACAGAGTCCCTCTGTTGCTACCCAGTCTCATCTCCCGAATCTTCTATTTTTCATTTTAGGTTTCAGTAATACTTGGTTCAATCTCAACTTTCTTGCCAGCATAGTCAACATGCTATCTGTGTTGGACTCTTGCCAATCTGCTTTGCAAATCCTCATTCTCAAATCAACCCCAGCAAATGCCATTAGGTTCCTAGACCCAGTCTGCTTAAAGTTGCTGTAAGAAAAAATTGGCACCACCTCGTCAATTGGCAGCATCACTGCACTTGATTTATAAACTGTGCCCCATACAAGGGCACCAGTTGAGAGTAGAGCTGAAATCCCCTGCATTTGTGTGCAGAGAAGGCACCTTTCTGAATTCACATGTGGCCTGGGTGAGGCACTTGGATTGGTGAAAGCACAAGTCCAATGTCTGCAGTTTCAGCTGGGCCCTGTGCCTCTCAGCTTTTGTGTTGGTTGTTTTGTTTCTTTCTTTTCTTTTGTTTGGACCTTGGCTGCTTCTCCTGTTCTGCTCAACAGCTCTTCTAAAAAGTTAACATTCTCCACAAACCCTTAACCCACCACCACCCCCATTATACTCAACAGATGACCTCGATTTCTTTTCTCCAAAGAAAATTGAGGTTACCAGGAAATCGAATTTTTCTCGATTCACTTTCATTCCCTTTCCTTCATTCTAAGGAAAAGTGATGATCTTTGCTCTCTAAACGGTGAATTCTCCCTGAATTCGCTCTTGGCTTCTTAGAGATCTCATTTCACCAGTTATCCTCCATATCCTCTGTATTATATTTATCCTTGTTATTTTTTACTAGCTCTCTCATCCTAACATATACATAAAGCAGAAATTTTGTAAGTCTTTTTAAAAATATAAAAATAATTATCATTGTGGCAGATAGTGAAAATACCCATAATTCTCTATTCTTTCCATAATAACAACAAAGTCCTTTTCCCCACCCTTCAATCAGGGGTGGCCAAATGACTTGTTTTGGACAATGGGACACTACTAGCAAATGCAACACAAGAAGCAGTTATGTGCACATATAGTAGTAACATTCATCGGGTGTCGGGCAGGTGGGAGGGGGGCGGAGCGGCTGGGTATATTCATACCTAATGGGTGCAGGCAGTGAGCACCATCTGGGGGATGGACATGCTTGAAGCTCTGACTTGAGTGGGGCAAAGGCAATATATGTAACCCAAACATTTGTACCCCTGTAATATGCTGAAATAAAAAAAAAATTAAAAAACAAAAAAGAAGCAGTGGCTTGAAAAGCTCTTGTGAATTGGGTCTGACTGGCTTGCTGGGTGCAGAACATTGCTATAATGTGAATGAGCCCAGGCTAGTCTACCAGAGGCAGTAAGACCACATCTCAGCAGACAACTAATCAGCCACCAGACAGCTCACCGGCCGCCAGCCAACCCAGCAGACACATGAGTAAGCCACAGCAAAGATCAGCTGAGTCTGACCCATATCTGCAGAACCACCTGGCTGAATGCAACCCAAATTATTGACCTGTAAATTTTTGAGCAAAATAAATGATTGTGTTTGAAAACATTAAATGTTGGTGTGCTTTGTTAAGCAGCAAAAGCTAACAACAGATAAAAGCATATGCATGCACACACACGCACCAAGATCTTCATGGGGCCTGCATTTCTCATAGTTACAGGCCCATGTTGTTCTCTTCTCAGTCAAGTCAATACTAAACAATTACTGTATTGATTTCCTTACTTGTTGTAGCCAGCACGCCCTGAAATGACCTCCCAGAGTGATAGCCTTATATTATCCCTTCCTTTTGAATGTGAGTGGAAATTGTGACTTGCTTCTAGCCAATAGAACATGACACAGGTGAAGGGATTTTCAAATGTAATTAAGGTCCCTAATCAGGTGTGTTTAAGTTAATTAAAAGGGAGATTATCCTGTGTGGGTTTGACCTAATCAAGTGAGCTCTTTAAAAAAAGGTCTTTTGAGTTAGAAACTCAAAGCAGCAGAGACTCTTTTTCTCTGTTGCTGGCTTTAAAAAGCAATCTGCCGTGAATTCTACAGCCTCAAGGAAATTAATTCTGCCAACAACATGAAGTAACTTAAAAGAGACTTCTTCCCTGATTGAGCCTCCAGAAAGAATGCAATCTGACCAGCACCTTGGTTTTAACCTTGTGAGATTCTGAGCAAAAAACCTGGCTCAGCCGTGCCCAGACCTCTGATCTACAGAAACCAAGAGAAATAGGTAAATTTTTAAGCTATTAAATTTGTGGTAATACATTATGCAAGAGAAAATCAATACATTTCCCACCAACTTCTTAAGTTTCCTCCCCCATACACACACTTTTCCATAGAAACTATTATCCTGAGATCTACAATGATTTATTTTTCCTAAATCCAACAGGCACTTGAATCTCTTATCTTTTCTGATTTCTTTAAAGAGTCTGACTCTTCTAATCTCTCCCTCCTTTTTAAAACTATTTTATCTGTGGCCTCTATTTCATTACTCTCTGCTAGTTTATTTTCTATCTTTTGATGAATCCTTTCCATATTTTTTCCCTTCTTCCACCCTTTTTTATATGTTGGTACTTCCTCGCCTATTGCCACGTCTAGAACGCCCAAAAAACTTGTATTTATCCTTCAAGTTCAGCTCATACAATATTGCCTCTGTGAACCCTTCCTGATGGTTCAGGCCCCTTAGGCATCCTCCCTGTAGGCTTCCCATGTTTTCTGAACATGCTATTTTCCTTGTCATTGTTTTCATGTGCATCTGCTTTTCAAGTTTCTTGACGTCAAATCCTATGCCTTTTAAATTTTGTATGCCTAGTGTCTAGTACCTAGCCTGTTACCTTCATGCAGGGATGAAAAAATAAAATGTCTAGTAGATGCAGGAACAGAAGGACACAGAACCAGGGACATAGTGTCTCCTTGAAGAGAGTTTCATCACTCCCCTCTGCAACTGCCCCTCTTATTCTGCTTTAGACTCTGGGCAGTAAGGGTGGGCAGGCGCTGGGGAGAATACTGCCTCTGACCTCTGATTCACTCTCTACCTCTCTAGCCAGAGGAAAACTCAAGTTCTAACATCAACAAGTCAGGAGACCTTTCTCTTAAGAGGCCATATCATCTTCCTGCTGGAATTGTCAAAGCAACCTAATTTTCCATATGTGTATTTCCTTTGTACCTAGCTAATTATACAAATTAACCTACTGAGAGGAAACAAGAAGCCATCATTCAGGGACTGCAAAGATTCTGCCAGCATCAGAGCAGAGTTTGTGGCCTCTCACTGATGCAGAAAAATTTCTCCTAAGTGTGTCCAGTGTAACGCATCATGGAAGGTGACAGAGAAGATAAAAGAAGGGAATCTTTTACTCGCCCTAAGAAGAAGGAAAATGGGGAGATGGCAGTGAGAGAGCAGTAGAGAAAGTTTGATTTAAAAAAATAAATAAAATTAGGGATTTGTCCATCAATTAAAAGAATGAGAGCCTCTAGATTTATAATCCTCCCCAACTGCTCAAGGCAATTATATGATCAAAAGGGCCGCCTACAATCTGAGTGACTGCTTGGATCATCTCTCACCCACTTGTACAAGGTCAGTTTTCTTTACTGTCAGGCCCCTGGTGGCTCTGTTATGCATACAATTAAAGAGTTGTCCAGCTGGTGGTCATGTCCACATTACCTCCTGGCATCTCAATATAAACGTGCCATGTTTCAGGAACTACTTGCGGCATTCCAAGCTAGCCTTCCCAGCAGTTAGCAGAATCCAACATGGAAGTTTAACCTTTCAGCTTCTTTCAAGGTTTTCAGCCTCTAAATCTCTGAGGTCAAAAGCTATAGATTATTTGCTTTAGGAAGGAAAATATGGAGCAACAGCACTAACTGTAAGGCAGGAGTCCTAGGCTCTCTTCCATACTCTATTATATATAGTGTTCCCTTAACTATGAATGCTCGCTAAGAGAGTTCATGTGATGTATGTTCTCTATGTGATCACGGGGTCCTGTGAAACCATGGGAACCAGAGGTGAGAAAAAGATTTTTTGCCAAGTTGAAGCCTGGAGATATAAGGAAGGTTTCTACATCTAATCTCCCATCCAAATAATTTGTTGTAATCCCTTTTCCATGGATGCATGAAATCTAGTTATTTAATAAATATATGTGCTAATATCCAAATTCCCCAAAATTTCACATAAGAACCTCTTTTATATGACCCTGGTCAGTTTTCCTGATCTCATTTTCCATGTCTCATGTCCTTTCCCTGGTTCTTACATCTGAGCTACATTTGAACAAATGGATAAAACCTCTTCCCCTCCGTACTCTGTGTCCCAAACATGCTGCCATCTCAAACTTCTTAAATACAGAAAAGCATTTCTTGAGAACCTACCATTGACTGGGCAATTTGCATGTATCCTCTCATTGATCTTCATAAGAAATGTTAATATTTTTACAAATGAGGAAACTGAGGGTTATGATTTCAGTGACTTGTCCAGAGGAGCATGGTCAGTTAGTTGCCCATATCCTTTTTGCTTTCCCATGTCACTCCTCTGATGCAGAACCTCCCTGTACTCACCTCCCAAGCATTTCTCAACTTAATTTCTGTCCCATCACCCCACTCAAATGACCTCCTAATTTCCCGATTAATGGGCTTGGGGGCCCTACTTTATTTGACCTTATTTCACATTTCCACTGTAGATTCCTCTTTTTGTTGAAAGTTTTTTTAGCTTTCATTACATGAAACCATTCTCCTCAACTTCTTTGGTCCCCTTTCAGTCTTTTTCATTGGCATCTCTTCTTTTACGGGTTCTTTATCTTTTAAATTTCATTTTTATTTTTCTAGAGATGGGGTCTCACTCTGTTGCCCAGGCTGGAGTGCAGTGGCGCAATCATAGCTACTGAAGTGCCTGAAATTCCTGGGTTCAAGGGGTCCTCCCACCTCAGCCTCCCAAACAGCTGGGACTACAGGCTTGCACCACCTCTCACAGGTCCTTTATATTTTCCTATTTCCTGGTTTGAATTCTACATAGTCTTGTTCTACATTCTTTCCCTGAGTAAATGTCTCCACTCCCATCACTCCAACTTATATAGCAAATATCTCCAGTCTCCCGTCTCTCTCCTGTGTTCCAGATTCACACTTCCAGATTCTTTCTAAATATCACCATGCAGTGCCACCAAGGTATCTTGAACTCAACATCAGGTGTCTAATTTCTTCTCACCCCTCCCAAGACCTGGATATTCTTTCCTCAATTAATGATGCCAACATTCACCCAATTTCCTTGGAAATAAACTTCATTCATGCTTAGTTTCCCTATATATTTTCAATGAGCAAGTCCAGCTGATTCTAACCCCATAGGGCTCTCCTTGTATTCCCACTGTCACTGCCTTAGCTCCAAGCTTTATCATAGGTCTCTCAGACAAACCACTGTGTGTTGTGTGTATTCACCTCTCTTTTAACTCTACTACTACCACTAGGTAAGATAATTCTTACACTTTTATGTGAACATCCAAGTCTCTCTCTCTTCTAAATTTTACTTAAGGGAATTTTGATTATTTTATATGGCATTTTTACTTTGGCTTTCACTTTAAAATTATTGAGTGATTTTTTTCAATATAACATACTTTGATTTAAACATGCCACTTCAAAGAAAGCATTTGGAGCATATATACATTCCACCCACTTTTTATATTGACTATGTTCAAGATAATATGTTAACCACTGTAAGGAATAAAATATTTAATAAAAATGAATTTACCACGGGCTTTACCTTTCGAGACTTTACAATCTGTGAGGGGAGATAAGGCATGTACCTAAATAGTTATAATACGTGCTAGAAATATAATCATTATAAAAGAGGTACAGAAAAAAAGCTGTCAGAACTATATTGAGGAAGGGTTTGCTTTCACTGAGGGAACCAAAGCAGACTTCATGAAGGAGCCAATACCCGAGCAAGGACTTCAAAGATGAGCAGCATGTGAACTTTTTAATATTTATTCTTTTCACGCACCTTACTGAGCCCCACTTAGGTGGAAGGCGCTGCACTAAGTGCTAGGAATATAGAAATGAAGAAGAGACAGAACTTGACTTCAAGTTGTTTTCAGTCAGTGAGAAAAAAAGGTAAAATCAATTATTACAGCAGAGTGAAAAGGAATTATAATGGAGATTTTCCTCAAAAAAAATGAAAGCCACAAAATACTAAAGACAATCACAAAGAGGGAGGAGAAGCACTAACTCCTCTTCAAAGGAACTGTCTCTAAGAAGAGATGCTACTCGGGCTAAGCTTGAGTATCAAGCAGCCCGGGGCAAATGGGAATGAGTTGGGGGAAGACAGAAGCGCCCTACACAGAGGGACTGCAGGCTCAGGGAGGGGAAGGTATGAAGTGTGTACCTTGGGGAGATAGTTCAGGAGAGTTGAGGAGGAGAGGTGTAAAATGTGGATAAAGAAAAGACTTCTAAGCTAGGGTGTGGAAAGGTTAAAGGCTATTTTAAGAACTGAAGGCATTTTTTAGGAATAGCTTATAGCTGGTTAGCCAATAGTGCTGATAGGCAATTCTATACATAGAGTCATTTTTACCAGGTAGACCAGAAATTCACTTACTTGACTGCATTTCTGATTGAAAACTTGATGTTGTTGGCACCAGGTAGTCCAATCGTGGAATATTGACTGCATTTAACTCCCCGGACTGCCTTCTTTGGTGCTCTGGTCACTTTTCCTTAGTTAACATGTGTGGTGACAGTCATCTTATTTTTCTTTCACGATAACCTACTATTCGTCACTCAGAGGGATTAACACAGGAAATGGAAACTAGAACAACGGGTATTCCCAAACATTTCAGGATCCAGTACCCCATTGCTCGTAGTCATAATTTCAGCTACAATTAATAAATTAAGTTGAGCTTGGTCTTTTTATTTGGAGCTTTGATAACATGAACTACAACCTACTCCTAAGTAACCTTTTTGGGCAAAAAGGTTTTAAAGTATGAATTCAGCCTCTAATTTGATTTCTGTATATTTGGCCACACAAAAATAAAAATAAATGGCCAACCCAGGAGAAGAAATATCAGTTGGGGAAAAGAGTAAATCAAAAACTGAAAAATTGCTTTAATATTCTTCTTTATTAATATTTGGTATCATCACACCTACATTTTCTTCCCAAAGAAGCAGCACAAAATTACTCTCCACTGAAAATGGAAATCCCCACATCTGCAATCTGGTTATTTCATCATCTTTCCTGATGCAAGAAAAAAATATTTAAGCCTATCACAGCTTGAGAATACCTTTAATTATATGATTATAATATTTTATTCCAAAACCTAGCTGAGAATAAACTTCAAGAAGAAATAAATGCTTTAGTCCAGTAGACCTATGTGTGGGGGGGGGCGTGGGGGGTGATATTTACCACAGTGAGTCTTCCATTACCAAAAGGCAATATAGATACTAGATAATTAAAGATAATAAAAATTCAGCATTAGAAAGTCAGTGAAGGCTGCAAAAAGAAAGATGAGGTGGCACCAAAAATAAAATACGTGTTCTACTGTTTTGCATAGCTTAGGACCTATGTTAGTAGGTTAGTACCACAAAAAGACCAACACATCAATAAAAATGTTCTTCAAACTACTTTGGGTTGATTGCAAATGCCTGGTCTAGTAGATCCAAAACAGGGCATCTTGGTACCAACCCGGGTTCATTGCCAAGAAGTTAGAGCTTCTCATCCACTACCTGCTGTCAAGGCCAGCCTCTGCATTCCTAACATTCTCTAATAACTATGCCTTGTGGAAATCATCTTATGTCTTCATTATACTGAATATCCAGTCAATGGAAAAATCTTACTATTTTTTTTCCTTCAAAGTCCCTCCCTATCCATCCCCTTTCTTTCCTGCCATCACAGATGTTGGTCTTCTCCTCTTGCACCATGAGCTATCCACCTTAAAGCAAATATTCAATCTTACTGCTAAGTTTTGGGGTAGGATATTCTCTCCCTTTCACCTAGGTCAGCCCCCACCCTGGTGGCTTTCAGGTCTACAATAGATATTTTCCTTAAGACACACAGGGGAAAATTATTTTCCTTACACACTTACATCCTAGTTTATAATTTTACTTCTCTTCTACTAGTTTAAAAGCAATGTATCTACATCTAATATTTAATCAACGACTTCTCACTAGATCTTTTTTATATCTGCAATAATCCTTCTTGATGTTCCCAGTTCACCAAGCACTCTCTCTTGACTACAGAAACTCCCAATATCAACCTTCTCCAAGAATTGTTCAAAAGGAAGAAGTAATATTTGTCCAAATCTATTCCAGCTAAATGTGCTACATTTTTCTCCTTAGCCAATTCATAGTATAATCGTTTAATCCTTTTTATCTTATGAATTTATTATCTATGTTTGTACTGTGATGATTTATGATCTTGGGATTTGGGTTTTTTAATATAGTTTTCTTTGAGAGTTTTGTATACCTTGAACAAGAAGGCCTTTGCAGATAGCCCAGGACAAAGAATATATAAATATTTAAATTTTCTTTCTTTTTTATATGGCAAGAAGACAAAAACCTACCTGCCCGTGCTTTTGCTGAGGGGCCATCCCATGAGGCATTTCAGGATGTGATGAGGCCTTGAGTTCTGTCCCTCGTGTTTTGGGACGCACTGCATCAGAAACCAGACTGGAAGAGATTGCTAGAGACTTGGGCCGGGCAGGAGTGGTGCCTGTCCCCGCTGTAGGGCCTTGTTCACCTTTTCTGCTTGTAGCTTCATCTTCTCCTTCAGAGTCCACAATAAAGACATATTCAGCTTTGAAGATGTCACTTTGCTGCATTCCTTGAAGTTTGTTTGCTTTCGATTCCCTTTCTTGTGAAATCGTTCCACTGACCTCTGAAGAGTAAGTCAACGTCCCTTGGTCTCTCTCTTGTTGGCTCCCAGCATTCAAGGTCAAGTAGTCATCAGAATTAGACTGTAATAGATGAAGAGAGATAAAAGCATTGGCATTAGTTTAATAAATGCTGCTTTTTTTCTGCATGTACACTGAAAAGCTTACCATGCTTATAAAGAATTTTTGTAAATGTATTAAATCAGGTTGGCCTAAGAGAGATTGGGTTGAAATTAATGGTTTACTTTTACGAGCCCACCTATTTGTCCTGGTCTAAGCCCAAACAACTTAAGGCTCAGAATCACCATCAACAAGCAAACCTAATTGTTTTCAAGTAAATCATGATACGATATTTTTGAGAGTGGGGAGAGAGAGAACGTGCATGCTTTTCAGGAAGACTTTCATGAAACAAACGGAGACTGAGCAAGAGCTTAGCTGATGGTCAAGCAACATGTATGTCCTTTAAAAAGCAAGAGAGCAATAAAATCCCATTGAAATTTTCTAAAATAATACAAAATCTTTCTAAAAGTCTGAAAGGAAAAATAAAATTGGAACAAAATGCATAAATAGGCAAAACAATTGAAGCTAATTGGTAGGAACTCATGAATAGGGTACAAAAAATGATGTATATATTTTTAGTACAAATTATTTTTTGCTATTTTATTTTGGATTCTTAATTCTAAATCTTTTCCCATCCAATCTTCTGTGAATACATAGAATACAAGACCAGGGCTACAATAGCTTTATCAAGCTACCAAACTTTTTCTAAAATGATGACAGCCATGTACACTAAGATTGTTTAAAAGACCCTAGTTAATTTTCTTGTTTTGATAACTATACTACAGTTATTATTCTTTTCCTTCTAATTTTTCTGTAAGTTTAAAACTATTTCAAAATAAAACTAATTTCAACTATCATGGTCAATTTAATGTGTCCCAATATGTATGAAAATAGAAATCAAATCACTGATTAATTACAATTAAAGAGTTGATTTTGTACACCCATTCCATACTATTCAGTTAATGATGATGATATGGTCAGGATAAAACACAAATTGCCTCTGATTAGGATTTCTCTGTCCATCTTTCTCTATTTCTTTACTCTGATGTACTTTTTTATAGTATTTATCACTACCTGGGATTTTATTACATACTTTTCATTTTTTTTCACTGTGTGCCTTCCCAATAACAAATAAGCCATATGAGTTATCTTTATTCACTTGGAATCCAAGCACCAAGAGCATAGTAAATGTTCAGTAAACAGTTAAGTATATAAATGAATGAGGAATTACTTACCCTACACCTATATTGAACTGTTTTAAAAGAGGATGAAAAATGTTTAATCTTTTAAAGATGTGATTGTTTATATATTATTCATTGCAATCAGCAGATGAATATTATCATCTTAAGAAGCTCCGGAAGTTTGCAACCAAGATCAGTTTATATAGCTACATTTTCACACCACTCATAGGGCCCAATTAACAAAGGATTCCACTAATATATTGCATGTAAATGAGTGCTGTTAGAGAGAAACTTCCCAGAAGTGCCATTGTTAGTATTCAGAATTTCTCTAAAATAACTTGACCCCATTAGTCCTTGAAATAAAGTAGCAGCACTGAAAACTCCAAGATCACAGATATGTAACTACTTTCTAGATAAGATGTTTTCATATAGACAAGGTGAATCTGATTATTTTATCTCTTTTCAGTTGTCTCAAGAATAACAAAGTCCCCCAATCTCATTTTACTTATAATAAAACAATGTAAAAACATTTTAAAGAGAAAAAAATTTACTCGAAATTTTATTATTCTAACACAAATCATTTTCAACTTTTTTTTTTATTTGTTTAATTTCATTTCAAGTCTTGGTCTCATTTTAGACAGATATAATCAGGGTATGAATATAATCTTATAGCCTGTTTCATCACCTATTATTATAGGTTAATATTTCCATGGAATTACATAATTACCATAATTATAACTTTGCCAAGGTGATGTATCATCTATTCTTAATTTTCTCTGATTGTTAGATATTAATCTGTTTTTATTTTACCATTATTATTTTTCTACATAACATGTTTCTTCTTTTGTACTATTTCCTTAGGATACATTTCCAATAGTTAGATTATTAGTTATGAACAGTTTTATGACTATGAATAAAGGGCTTCCACCAAAATTGTACAAATTTACAAAGCTAGCATCAAAGTTTCAGCATGCCAATATTTCCACAAGTGCCCCAACATTGGATATTACATATTTTAATGATGCCGATTTATTACATGCAAATTATAACATCTCACTGTTTTATATTGTACTTTTTTGAGATAAATTGAATCCTTTTTAAATTTTGTTTCTATTTCATAAGATACATTTGGGAGAAGGTACCAGGAGGCAAAATTTGTCATGGGAATAACAAACAATAGGATGTCAACTCAAAAGGGTTGAGAACAATGGCATTAGTGAAAATATCGGATTTGATAACACTGAGTCTCCTATTGCATTATTGTAATTTTAGTCAACCTTAGATTCATGGTCAAGTCAGCCACAGACACTGATACAAATTTCCAAGTCATTATTATGGAAAATTTAATATAATTGTTTGAAATAAAAAAATAAAATAATCCCACCTTGTTTACAGTTTCTGGATTCTTAGCACTTGGTTCTTCTGGAATTTTAACAAGGAATTTAGAGGTGTCAGCCAACTGAGTATGGGTTGGTAGTCTTCTGACAGTGGGGACAAAGGTGAAGCTCAAAGGTTTGGCTTCACAATCACCAGAAGAGACCTATGAGATATGTAATAAATTAAACTTTCACTCTTGTCAAAGGTTTATCTTTATTTTCTATATACCATGATATTTATCTCATTTATTTTTATAAATTGCCTACTGTCCTGTGATCATTTTTGTATATGGCAGTTATAAAAACAATCATAGTGTATCAGAGCCTTTTTTATGGTATCCTTTACCAGAGAAAGCAACGTAAACCCAGGCAGATCCTGATGTGGGGAATGGCACTAAAACAGCAGGCTGGCAAGCTGATCAGCTGGGATCTTACAGGACATCTCTGCCTCAGTGGGATCATCGCAAATTCAGCATCTGGTCTCAGTTTCAAAATTGGCTTTTATCCATTTAACCCTGGGTTAGCAAGCTCAATTTATTGACTCATGATCAATAAGCATGCAAGAAAATTCCAACATTTATCATTAACAAGAATGCTAAAATATGGATTTAAAATTGAAAGTATGCCTACCAGAACACCAATGCCAGCTCTTAAGGATATACCTTCTGCTTTATTGTTTCTTAATTCATTCAAAAATAATTTTATTAAGTATTTTATGTGTGGCAGCACTCAGGAGCTAGGGAAACAGTGGTGAATAGGAAACAGTCAACAAACTACCCAGAGGTAGAAGAAAGATATGCACAGAACACTAAGGCAACAGTGATAAGGGGTGTCTACCCAACCTGGGAAGCATCATAACGGGCAACACCTGAAATTTAAATCCAGGACAAGAGGAGGGTAAGGATATACCAGGCTGAGAAAATGAGATGAGTAAAGGTGTGGAAAAAAAGCATCAGTGGGAAGTGTATCAAACTTGGACTTTGTTATGTTGACAACCAAGAACCATTAAAGCATTGTTGATTAAGAAATGACACAGTCATACTAGAATTTCAGATAGAGAAATCTGGTTTTAGAAGTCACAAGACTAGAGACAAGGACAAAAAGCCAAACATAATAAATTGAGGATTAAATGGGAGAGGAGAAATAGAGGATGGTACTGTAGACTTCTCTTTCATAAAGTTTGGTTGGGAAGTAAAAGGTGAGATTGAGAGTCATTGAAGGAAAAGTGGAGTCAATGAGGTGCCTTTGTTGCTGTTGAAATGAAGCAAACTTGATTATATCTATGGACTGGGTGGCAGAGATGATCGAGAAGGAAAGGGGAGCAAGAACCTAGAGGAAACAGGAGAAATAAGGAAACAAGAGAAGGATAATGGTCTCCTCTGAGACTGAAGAAAATGAACTAAGATGTAGAAAAGTTGATGAATGTGGTGAAGTGGGGGGAAGCAGGAAGGTGATAAGAATCACTTTTTTATAGATAAAATTGTATGTATTTATCTTGTACAACATGTTTTGAAATATATATACATTGTGGAATAGTTAAATCTAGCTAATTAACAAATGCATAACCTCACACGTTATTTTTGTGGTGAGAACACTTATCTATTATCTTTGCATTTTTTAAGAATACAATATATCATCATTAACTACAGTCACCATACTATACATTAGATTTCCTAAACTTATTCCTTCTAAGTGTAATTATATATCCTTTGACATCTCCCCCACTCTTCCCCAACCACCCTAGCACCTGGTAACCACCATTTTACTCACTACATCTATGAGATCAACTGTTTCAGATTCCACATGAGTGAGATCACGCAGCATTTGTCTTTGTGTGCCTGGCTTGCTTCACTAAGTATAATGTTTTCCAGGTTCATCCACATTGTCACAAATGACAGAATTTTGTTCTTTTTATGTCTGAATAATATTCCATTGTGTACGTATATCATGTTTTCTTTATCCATTCATCATTAATGGACGCTTAGGTTGATTCCATATCTTGGCTACTGTAAATAGTGCTACAGTAAACCTGGGAGTACAAATATCTCTTTGACATACTGATTTCATTTCGTTTGGATATATACCCAGTAATAGGATTGCTGGATCATCTAGTAGTTCTATTTTTAATATTTTAAGAACCTCTAAACAGTCCTCTGGCTAGGACTTCCAATCCCCTATATTGAATAGAAGTGGTGGAGAGTGGGCATCCTTGTCATTCTCCAGATATTAGAGAAAAAGCTTTCAACTTTTCTCTGCTCAATATGATTTTAGCTGTGGGTCTGTCACATAGGGCATATAGGGCCTTTATTATGTTGAGGTACATTCCTTCTACACCTAATTTGTTGAGAGCTTTCATTATGAAGAAATGTTAAATTTTGTCAAATGTTTTTTCTGTATCTGTTGAAATGATCATATGGTTTTTGCTTTCCATTCTGTTAATATGCTGTATCAGGCTTATTGATTTGCATCCGTGGGATGAATCCCACTTGATCATGGTGACTGATCTTTTTAATGTGCTGTTGAATTCAGTTTACTAGTATTTCATTGAAAATTTTTGCATCTATGTTCATCAAGGCTATTAGCCTGTAGTTTTCTTTTTTTGTTTTGTCCTTGTCTGGTTTGGGCATTATGGTAATGCTGGCTTTGTAGAATGAGTTTGAAAGTATTCCCTCCTCTTCAATTTCTTAGAATAGTTTGAGAAGAATTGGTCTTAGTCCTTCTTTGAATGTTTGGTAGAATTCAGCAGTGAAGCCATCAGGTCCTGGGGATTTCTTTGATGACAGAATTTTTGTTACTGTTGCAATTTCCTTACTCGTTACTAGTCTGTTCTATTTTCTATTTCTTTATACTTCAATCTTGATCAGTTATATGTGTCCAGGAATCTATCCATTTTTTCTAGCTTATCTGATTTGTTGGTATATAATTGTCTATACTAGTCTTTTATGATCCTTTGTATTTCTATGGTATAATTTGTGATGTCTCCTTTTTCATCTCTGATTTTATGCATTTGAGTCTTCTCTCATTTTTCTTAGTCTAGCTAAATGTTTGTTGATTTTGTTTATCTTTTCAAACATCTTTATTTCATTGATCACTATTGATATAATTAATGTTCATGATAGAATTATTCCCATCTAGTGAGAATAACACTGCCCCTTTGCTACCCTCATGCTTCTGTCAGAAGAAATATTATGTGCCCTGGCAAGACCCTCACTCCCTCTCACTGTGCCACCTTTCCAGGCTTTGGACCCCGCAGACCTAATTCATGACCTTATGGGTCATAACCCAGTTCATGTCAGAGCCCATGATAAACCCAGGGTTCTGAGTCATCTCTCAATCCTGAGAGATGCACATTCCTAGTTTTGTTCCCATCTTGCTCCCTGCTCCAACCCTTGAAATCTTTTCACTGTATACTTTCTGGAATTCAGTCAGCCATTATAAAGTCTTCTATATCCTTATCTTCTTCTCTAAATATTCCCTTCACCTTTCTAACTAAAACATCGTTCTGGCTGAAGGACTCTGTTTCCCAAGAAGCTCTTTCAATGGTGGCTGTTTTCTCTCACACACCTGCACCACTGGGCCTGGAAGTAGGATAGGTGTCCTTGCTATTCTTTACTGTTTCTACACTATTATTCTTTCTTACTCAGAAAACTTCCAGCTTTGAATCTCATGTCATCAGTCTAGACCATTCACTACCTCTCCTAGTTGCAGCCATCTGCCCACACTCAAATTGAACACTTCTTTTCTTAAGGATTTAGCTCTTGGATCGATACCACTCTTTCTAACACTATGCTTTTAACATACCCAATATCATATCCCAACGGGTAATTTTTATAATATTCTATTTCCTTGATCTCTGCTCTTTCTTCCTCTCACATCCCTAGCCTAGATCAATAGCTGCAAACCCTCCATAATTTAAGTTATTTTATTCTCTGGCCACCATTTCCTGTCTCTCCAACCCACTCCCTCCAGTATTCCAACTCCAACAGGATTAAAATCTGCTGATTCTTCCAACATTATGTTTTCCCACATTTGTCTTTTTAACCAGCTTCAAAAATAAAGTTAACCACAATAACTCCCTTGGGTACCCCTCAAATGCATTGCCCTCCCTACCATCATCATCGCTATTTGGGTGAATTACAGTCCTCACTAAATCTAACCCTATACCTGCTCTACTCCTGCACCATGGAGGTAAACATGGCTGGGGGAAATCACACAACCATGTTTACTTGTCTCACTTCAAATTTACATCTCTGAGCCTCAGGAAGGCTCTTCCCTGCTGCCTCACAACCATACCATAATTCCATAGCCCATTCCTTCTCCCCGCTGGCCCAGAAAACTCTTTCACACCTTTTCTCCTTTCTTCAAACCCCTGACATCTCTTCTCCATTCTCAGTCTGCGCTGATGACTTTGTTTCCCATTTCACTGAGATAACTGAAACAATCCAAAGAGAACTTCCAAGGTCCCCAGCGCCACATCTATGCAGCCATCTGCATTTCTTTTCTTTCCCATGGCCTTCAGTTCTGCTACTAAAACCAACCCTCATTTGAACAACTTTGCCTTCTATTTACTTTCTCTTTTAAAATTTTTTTTATTTTTAATCATTATGGCTACATAATAGTTGCATATATTTATGGAGTATATGTGATGTTTTGATACAGACATACAATGTGAATTAATCAAATCATCCATCAGCACAGGTATTTATCATTCTTTGTTTTAGGAGCATTCCAATTCCACTCTTTTATACTTGCTTTCATTTATTCAACAAGGTCTTATGAAATGCTGACTAAATTCTGGATGCTATTCCAGAGGTTGGTGCTACAACAGTGAGCAAAACTCCCTATTCTCATGAACTATACATTCTAGGGGAGAGAGGCAGTAAATAAATAAGTATGCAAAACCTATAGTACTGGCTCCATAAGCACTATGAAGACTTGCTATAAGGCTATTGAAATAACTCATAGTGGAGAAAATGGTGGGTTGAACTTGGGTTACTGCAGTAACAGTGGAAAGAAGTGTTAAGAGTCTGGCTATATTTTAAAAGAAAAACTTAAAATTTGCTAACAAATTGAAGGTGAGCCTGAGAGACAGATAAGAGTCAAGGTGAGTATAAAATTTTGACTTGAATAACTATATGAAGTGAGAAATTACTCATTGAAATGGGTAAGACAACAGTTGAGCTGGTTTAAGGATAAAAATCAAATTTGATATGCCATATATATATATATATATATACATATTAAAGTGGAAATGTGGGCATGTAAGTCAAGTTTAGAGGAAAGTCTGTGCTGGAGATAAAATTGTTAGGGTTGTTAACCTACATATGGTACATAAAACCAGGAGACCAGATGAGATCACTAAGGTAGTATACACAGATAGAAAAAGAAAAGGTCCAAGGATGAACCCTACAGACTCTAACACTGAGTGATTCAGCCGCTGAGAAAACTCTAGTGGCCTGGAAGTTTTAAGGAAGATTAAAAAAAAAAAAAGCCTGGAACACCACAGACAGAATGGGAAAGAGGCCTGACCAGAAATAAAAGTATTGACAGACTATACCGAATGCCCAACCCAAATGCAAGTCCATGAATTTGTAGTAAGGCAATTTGCTTGGCTATTTGATCATCTCTCAAGGAATGGTGACCTGCCTATTCCAGGAACAGAGAAAGAGAATTATAGCATTTATAGTTAATGTTTGGAGGTGGTTTGGGCAGAAGGATATTGTGAGTATAAGAAAATTGAGGGTACTGGTGAAAGTAGAGCAAATGATCAACCATGGAATTCAGTTTGGATAGATAAGGAGGAAGGGCCCTCAAGTTCAAGGAACTAAAGGTCTCTGTGGTTCAGAAAACAGATGGGATACAATGGTGACTGAGAGAATGGTTTGGACTCATAATATGGTTTGAGAGTTTAATAATTAGAAGTATGGTAATTCTAGATGATTATTAAGTCTAAGGCATGGGCCTTGAGACATTGAATATCTGAGAGAAATCTCATTGATCTCGTAAAGATCAAGGAACTGTGAGAAAAGAATGTGGACAGGGCCATCCCTATGAAAAGAAGAGCCATTCTGAGTGGTGGCAAGATTGGGTTGGAGAGAGAGAGACTGATAACACGGTGGCACAATCTTAAATGTGAAGCTGGAGTTAGGAGGGTCCCTGGAAGAGGCTATGTGGGACACTAGATTATTAATTAGAGATTTTCTTTGTAAGCATGAAATCAAACAAAGTTAACCAGATATCCTTGTAGGATTTCACCCCCAAGTTCGAGAAGGGCCTAATGGACTAACTCCAGGCAACTGACTACAGGGTATAACATTCTGGTAACTTAAACACCTATACCTTGTAGAAACAATGCATGTGCCTTCAGAGGATAAAATATACAGACAAACCCTTCGGAGCAAACTTTTATTTTTCAATGTTCTTTTTTGCCTTTAAAGGTGTTTGTCATTATTTCCTCATTATAGTCATGTCACAATTCCTGGGTGGCAGCTTATCATCAGAAAATAATAAATCACTGCTTTCCTGTATAGGCAGGAACATTAGATCCCTTGTGAGATTTGGGGAACCCATTTGTCTGATTAGCAACACATAATACAACCGATTTTCTAGATGTATTATTCTCTAGGACAGTTTCCTTACATGGCTAATCTCACCAATATCATGATGGAATGGAGAGCGGTTGTGGCAAAGGGTATTGCTACTGAGGGTAATTCATATAATCCATCCTAGAATGTAATTTGGGTAAGAAATAAAGACAATCCTTTAGGAGTCAAGGAAGAAGAGGTGCAATGTAACCTTGACCCCAGGTTCTGTAGGTAGGCCTTCTTTCATATTCCCACAGGATGACTATAGATCTATCTTCGGTTCTATCCAAATGAAATTTAAATACTGATGTATGAAAGGCTTCAGGGCAAGCACCTCATGGTTACAAAATACATACAACCATTATAAACAGTAAGTAGTTTTACATTCTAAAGCATGTGCGATAATGAAAATTTACTTCTCCAAATACCTCGCACAATTTATATAATTCAATGCAACTTAAGTGTCTAAAATACAAATAGAGTTCCACAATTGATGCATCACAAACAACAGACTTTTTTAAAGGTTGATACCTAAAATATTTAGTGAATAAAGTGGAAACAAAGTATGAATGAAAACTGATGCTTTCGTCAATAGGTGTGCTTTTATAACCACACCCTCAAAGAAATTTCTAAATGTAATCATATGCTGACAAAAAAGACAACTGAAAAGAAGTAAAATTATTTCCTTCTAATTTATTGTTATATTTTTCTCCGGAAACATCATATCCTATATATAATTTTTTCACCAGTGTAGGAAAACGAATCTTTATTTTAGTTGAACCGATACATGATATCATTCCAGAAAACATAAAAATAGGAAATCTAATAGCACTAAGGACTTATTCATCTTCCTGGGTTGCTGGTGGAGAATAACAACATCAAGGATGAATTCCTGCCCAAACACCTATCTTCCGAAGAATAATCACAAAAAGGGCGATTGTTTGGTATTCGCTTTTAAGCTAGCAGTACAATGCTAGCATGGGGCTCTTTTCACTGCCTCTCCCTAGCATCCTCTCATCTTACCAAGGATCTAATATTCATTGGCAAAGAATTTCAGTTGGAAAAGAATTCGAAATTACATTGACCATGCTATGCAACATTCAGATGAAGAGCCACATGTTAGCCAGTAGACTATTAAGCCCCTTGTTCGGGGAAAGAAAAATATATATTTGCTGTTTACTGAATACTGTGGCCAAGGTCCAATGGAGCCCCAAAATGAATTGCTATGGTGATGAAAAATCATTTTCCACACAAAGCAGCAACAGATGCATGTTAATAGCATTGCACTTGGTAATTGCCAATTAACACTTTCAGTTGTCAATGCCATTTAAACATCTTAGCTCCTATCCTTGGGAAATTATTTTAATAATAGAAATACGAGCTAAAAAAAAATCAAAATCTTTTCCTAAATATACTTTGAAAAGCTCAAAATCTCTAAGACTGTCACCTTCTCATCGGACAGCCTAATAATATGAGAGATTGTTTTCCCCCACACTATGCAGGCTAATTGTTTCTTTGCTTAGTTTCAGGCTGTAATGCCTTCCTTTTTTACGTTTCCCTAAAAGTTCTCTTCCTTCAGATGTTGACACCCACACACACAGATGGCCAGTAGCCTCCTCTTAAGGCATTACAGGGCATATTAGCATTAACACTATGCCAAGGGCAAACCTAAGCATTTCCTTTGCCCAATGAGCAGTTTTGTCTTTATCAGCTCTAACCGTAGATAACATTTCATTTCCATGTACAGAAAAATGTATCTGCACCCGGGTAGCTCTCCCTTACACCCTTGCAGCAAACACCACCAGCACAGTGCACTGCTTCTAAAAGTTACTGAAAGCATTAAGCAAAGACTTTCTTTTACCTGGGGTATGGTCTGAATGCTCCCTGCTAAGATGCACGAGTTCATTTGGAAGTAATTGTTCCCGCAGCCACTCAGAAGCCCCTGTTCTGAAAGCATTGATTCATCACATAAGGGAGTGAGCAAACCAATGACTGAGGTGGGAAGGGAGCCTCTTACTAAAACAACACACACACACATTCACACAGAAAAAAAAAAAAAAATGAATTCTAAAAAGAGGTAAAGCAGAATCTTTCCTGAACTGAAGAATTTTGTCAGCTCCAAAGAATAGATTTATGTTCCAACAATTTTTAGATCTGGAACTTCATGAGAGGTCACAGTGACTGCTGAAATGTAATCAGTAAAAGTAAAAAATTACCACCTATGTGTGTTTGCCCTCATTTCTTTTCATACATGCATTCCAATTATATATTCTGTGAAAGGAAGAGAGAAGCCAGATTGTGCAGCAAGGGAATCTGATTGAAGGGCCCAAGCATCTGCCAATCTCAATGATCAGCTGGTCACACTCACAGAGAACATTTTGAAGGATAAATACATGCAAACACTGTGTCTAAATAAAAAACTAGAAAACACACAGTGATCATTTCAGAAAATCAATAATTTTATCGGTTCTTGATGTATAAATTGCAGGCAATGATACAGGAGCATCTGTAGTGACTGAAATTTTGCTATTAACAAAATTAGTTCTAAAATAAAGCTTGGAACCAAATAGCTATCAAAACAAAACCCCATTCCAAGATTCCTGGAAGACAGTGAGTCTCCTGACTGCAGATAGACAAACCTCAAAACTTCACACATGAAATTGATTGGCATCTTCAGCTTTCAGTATTTCTGTTTTCTAAGTATTGATTTTTCTCCAAATCTTTAATATCTATATTTGTACCTTAGTAGTGAAACATGTTATATTCAAAAACCAAAGAATATGGGAAGACTGAATTTTATTTTAGAAACCTAGATTATGCCTCTTAACATTTTCAATGTTATCAGAAGCCTGAATTTATATAACCTTATGTGTAAAATAATTGTTAAAAGTGAGTCTATCAGCACAGTGTGAAAAACTATTCTAAACTACATAGCACATTTTGATGTAGAATATGATCTAAATGTTTGAATATAAGTGTTGTGTTATATCACTGAACAAATTATGTGCTTTCATCTATGTTATATATATTTATAGGTACCCAAAAGAGAATATAATACCCTTCTGCCTTCAAAAAGCTTACAGTACAATTGAGAATATAAAGAAGGTATACAATGTCCATACTACCCAAAGCAATTTACAGATTCAATGCAATCCCTATCAAAATATCTATATCACTTTTCACAAATGTAGAAAAATTAATTCTACATTTCATTTGGAACCAGAAAAACCCAAATAGCCAAAACAACCTTAAGCAAAAGGAACAAATCTGGACGTATCACTTTACCAGACTTTAAGCTAATACTACAAGGCTATAGTAACCAAAACAGCATGGTACTGGCACTAAAATAGAGACATAGAACAAATGGAACAAAACAGAGAACCCATATATAAAACCATCTACATACTGCCCTCTGGTCTTTGACAAAGTAGACAGCAACATACACTGGGGAAAAGAATCCCTATTCAATAAATGGTGCTGGGAAAATTGGATAGCCACATGTAGAAGACTGAAACAGGATCCATATCTCTCACTACTCACAAAAATTAATTCAAGATGGATCACAGACTTAAATCTAAGACATGAAACCATATGAATTCTAGAAGAAAATGGTGGAAAAGCTCTTCTAGATATCAACCTAGGCAAAGAATTTATGAAGAATTCTCCAAGAGCAATCACAGCCACAACAAAAATAAATAGGACTTGATTAAATTAAAATGCTTCTGCACAGTTGAGGAAACAATCAACAGAGAAAATAGACAACGTACAGAATGGGAGAAAATATTTGTAAGCTATACATTCAATAAATGGCTAATAACCAGAATCGACAAAGAACTCAAGCAAGTCAGCAAGAAAAAATCTAATGACCCCATTTAAAAGTGGGCAAAAGATATGAATAGAAGCTTTTCAAAAGAAGATAGACAAATGATCAACAAACACATGAAAAATCCTCAATGTCACTAATTATCAGAGAAATGCAAATCAAAACCACAATGAGACATCACCTAACCCCAGTGAGAATGGTGTTTATCAGAAAGTCCCAAAATAATAGATGCTGACATGGATGCAGAGAGATAAAAACACTTACTTACACACTGTTGGTGGGACTGCAAACTAGTACAACCTCTATGGAAAATAGTATAGAGATTCCTCAAAGAACTAAAAGTAGACCCAACATTTGATTCAGCAATCCCACTACTGCGTATTTACCCAAAGGAAAAAAAGTCATTTTTTCAAAAAGACACCTGTACTAGAATGTTTATTGCAGCACAGTTCACAATCACAAAGATGTGGAATCAACCAAAGTACCGATCAATTCATGAGCAGATTAATAAAATGTGATATATGTACACCATGGAGTACTACTCAGTCATGAAAAATGAATTGATACCTTTGCAACAATCTGGATGGAAATGGAGACAATTCTTCTAAGTGAAGTAGCTAAAGAATCGAAAAACAAATGTGCTCTCTAGTAAATTGGAACTAACCTATCAGCACTCATGTGCACAAATGGAAGTAAAATTCAAAGGAAATCATGCAGGTGGGAGGGTGCGGAGGAGAGGATGGGTGGAATCATACCTAATGGGTACAATGTACATTATCTGAGTGATGGGCACACTTATAACTTTGACTCAAGTAGTACAAAAGCAATCCATGTAACCAACACATTTGTACCCCCATGATATTCTGAAATTTAAAAAAAAATTAAAAAAATAAAGCAGGTATACAAACAGCAGAGATACAAAGTGAAAAAAGAAAAAGTCCCATCTTGCAGCTTTTCTCGCACTTTACTGCACATGTAAATCTTTTGAGGATCTTTTTAAAATGTAGCTTCTAACTGAGATCTGTACCCCATAAATAGGTACCCATCAAAATTAAAAGTAAAATAAAATACTTAGAGGAATTTCAGAGGGTTGATGAGATCACAGCCACCTGGAGTGGAATAATTTAAAAAGATGTCATTTGGTCTGCACGTATAAGGCTGGGGGTGTGGGGGCCCCTGAAGGTGGGATGGAACAGCACTTACTGCAAGCAGAGAGAGCAGCTTGAGCGCAGGCACCTACCAGCACAGCAAGGGCAGTAAGTAGCAGGAATAGTCATAAAGCACATCTGAACCCTGGGATCAGATCATTTGCTGGCTGTGGGACCTTGGACAAGTTACCGAACCTCTTAAAGACTCTGCCCTCTCACCTGTGAAATGTGGATAAGAATAGTACTTATTTCATAGGGTTCTTGTGAGGATTACAATTAAAGTCAGCCTGTAAAGCCCTTTGCTCTGTGCCAGGCAAATACTTAATATATGTGTGACTGCTGTTCATACTGTTGCTTTTTGGTTTTATGAACAACATAAATGAGAAAAAAGGCAAATAAGACAAGAAAAGCAGGTAAAATCTAGATCATCAAAGATCTTGAAATGGGACCTCATGGTGCAACAGTAGCATGTCTGATTCCAGATCTTGAATCAAGAGGTTTTAACTTTATTCAGTGAGGAACAGGAATGGAGATATTCATATATATGAATCAAAACATCAAAGGGTAATGTCAATGAATCTTATGGACCACTTCTATCTCCAAGCTCTAGTGTGGCTCCCCAAGGGGAAGTGACAGTCCAGTCCTTTGTCAATGGTCAATTAGTTTATTCTAAATGAATTTAAATAGCTACGAAGCTCTTCTCCTATATCTCATTCTGACCTTCCCTCTCCAATCTTTTCTTTCTCTCATTTCCTCCTGCAAACACAAAGCAATATTGAGACCCATTGGCACGATCAAATGTGGAAGAGGAAATCATTCAGCCCTTACCCTTTGCCCTGCTCAAATTCTCCCTTGAATCTTTTTACAACATGAGAACCAATTAAATTTATCCATTATTTTTATATTCTGCTATTTTTATCAGTGTCTTATTGGCAACTTTTCTGTAATCATTTTCTTTCCCCTGTTTTATTAACTAATAATTGTTGCTGTTATAGACTATTTCTTATAATGATAGAAGTCATAATCTTTTACTTAAAATAAAAACACATAATGGTCATGAGTTGTAACAGCAGGCCTCAGCCATCTGGTTAGTAACTACACTCAGCCTCAAAGAACACATGTATTTAGGATAATTTCTATAGAAACCATTCTATATTTAAATTAAAAGTGATGGCACCTGGTCAAAAAACAAGTCTTAGTCTTGGATGACAAAAGAGCATGTAAATTACTTGGGACTGGGAGGAGAGGAGAGTCAATCCTCCAATTACAACCACTTTTCCTATGAACAAGAAGAGTCACCTAGGGTCTGCCCAAGACCCTTAAGCATTTTATAAACTCAACCTTTTAATGATCTCTCTCCCACTAAGGAACATAACTGCTCTGCTGAATAATCATTTTTCAAAAGAAAATAAAGTTTATCAAAGTTTGCAACACATGAATACGATGCAAAACTCTCTTTAAAATCTGGCATTATCGATGGCTTTTAAAGCAGGTATCCTTTACCCTTAATACTAAACAGATATTATTGTGATACCTTGGAGCCAAAAGATTCTTAACATAATGCTTTTAGAATAAATACACCTAAACATTTGTACCTCCATAATATGCTGAAATAAAAAATAAATAAAAAGTTACAAACCACTGAGTAATACAAAAAATAAAATAAAATAAAAAAGAAAACAAATGGCCTTTCTTCCAGACATGGGAAACAAATTTGAGGGAAAAAACCCATTAGTCCACAAAAGTTTGCCAAGAAACATGCAAGTGATTAAGCAGATCCGGTTGCCAAGACTATTCAGACATCCATTTGTCTGTTTTAATGCCTTTGTGCTTGATAACAGAAGGTACGAGAAGTCTCCTTTATTTACTTTAATAAACATCTGTTGGGTGCCCGGCATGATTCTAAGCTCTGAAGACATAAAGATAAAAGCTTGGAACCTGTTCTTAACATGGCTTCTATGCTCATTAAGGAGACATTTTCACAAGTGACACCAGCAGTGAATGAAGTTGCAGGAGAGTGAAAAGTGATATGCAGAAAGCAGGCTGCATGGGGAATGGGACTCAGGCTGTTCCCAGGGAGATCTCACATCTTAGGCGCTGCACTCTCAGGTCCTGTTTCTGGTGACCAACATGGGGCACTTATTCTGATTCAGCCCTGGGTGGTGCTTTTCCTCTGAAGACAGGAATCACCAGGAATTGGGATCCTAAGTTGGAGGTGGGAGTTGGAATGATCTCAAGGATCCCAGTCAGGACTAACCCACTTCACAGACTCAGAATTGGGTGTACAGTATCTAACGTGACATCTGACCAAAGGTACATGAGAGTCCATCATAGCCTAAATTTGGACTCCTCTGGATTGGCCATCTGGATTGGCCTCTCTGGATTCCTTCTATTTCTGTTATTGCTGCTAACAGATTATCTTCTCCTCGGGGTATACCCTCCTAGTTAAAAAAGATATTAATAGTCCTCCTAGTTAAAGTAAACCAGAAGCTTCAAAGTATTGAAGAAAATCTAATACCTAAGTTAGACTGTTTGACCTAATTAAATATTCTGAAGAAATGAAAAGCCCTGTACATGGTAGAATTTGAAAGAGGAACAGAGACAACAATGAGAAACATTTATCCATCAGGAATGAGAACATGCGGTTCACTCTCTTTTGTTGGCCTCTGGCACACCATTTCCTCGTGGTTCTCTTCCTATCCCCCAGACGCTCCTTCTCTGTCTGCTTTGTGCCATCTAACCCTTAAGCTTTGAAGTAGCTCAAAAGTCATTGCTTAGGTGATCACATCTAGTTCCTTAGCTTTAAATAGTGTTTATAAGCCAATGAGTTCCAAAGTTATTTCCCCAGCCTGGATGGCCTCCCTAGATGGCTTCACTTATACAACTAACATCTTCATTTGGATATCTCTTAGATATCTGAAAACTAATAAATACATCTGAAGCTGAATTAATTGCATTTCTAATGAAATTTTTCCCTCACCCCACCCCCAAAATTTTCCCCACCTCTGCATATAGTTTCTACCTATTCCTAGTTGCTTAGGATGAAAATCATGGGTTGATACTGATTTTTCTTGGAGTCTCATAGTCCCTCATCAATATATTAGTATATACTGTTGGCTCTCCCTTCAGAATAAATCCAGAAAATGAATATATTTCACTACTTCTACCTCTAACATCCCAGTAGCAGAATCTACCATCATCTCCTTTCTGATTTATTGCCTCCTAACTCTTCTCTCTGTTTCCACTTTGCCTCCAGCGTGGATGCTCTGATACATCATCTGTATCCCCTTTGGGCTAAGAACTTACACTCCAGCTGCTGGGAGTGCTGTAACTGTGCCCAGCTGTCAGTCCTCTCCAGAAGTTCCTCCCAGCTGAATAAAGCTCTTTGCCTGAAGCCACGCCCCCTTCTCAGGGGCATCCAATGTCTAGCCAACACATGTACATAAAGGCCTGGCACCCTCACCCCCATTTGGGAAAACTTCAAAGGGCAACCCTAGTTTCAGAGCTCCTCATGAAGTTGGTTAGGTTTTGAGATCCCATTGCAGGCGTTGCTCCTCAGAACACTCCCTAATAAACTTTCTTCATGCTAATCTCCATCTCAGAGTCTGCTTCCTAGGAACCCAATTTGTCACACCTCTTAAACAGTAACAGGATTGAGCCTTTTAAAACATAAGTCAGACCACGTCACTACTCTGTGCAAAACCCTCCAATGGCTTCCTTTGTCACCCAGAGCATAAGTCCTCATAATGGCCTACGGCCCCATATGATCCAGTCCCTACCACCCTCCCCCTTGCTCCCTCAGTTCCAGCCACAGAACGTCAAACCATCTAGGACAGAAGAAAACAAAATAAATTCTGGTCTCAGATTTTCCACCAAATAGCAGTGAGGTCTTAGGTGAGTCACTTAATGCCTCAGGGGCAATTTGTTTATAAAATGAGGTTTGACATCAGTGTACTCCTTAGAATTCCATTCTTACAAGAAAAATGGTAACAAAGGGTTTCTGCTAGCAAACAAATAAAGGACTCAGTACATCCTATATTCTACATCTGGAGGAGTCTCATAGTTAAGAGGCCCTTTAAGCTCTGTTTAGCCCACAGTTTCCCATATTTATTTGGCCACAGAACCCTTTGCCCCCATAATGCACACTCTCATCCCACTCTCATCTTCTTTCTGCTGTGATATTTGATGAATGTATGAAAAGAAGATACTTTGGCAAAAAACAAAAAAAAGGAGTCTCCACAAAGTCACTACATGAAATGCTATTCATGGTCTGAGCTGGAAAGAGAGCACGGTGAGATAGTTGGAGATCAGCAGGTGTTTTCTGAGTAGGAGGAAGGGAGGTGGTATATACCTCAGGTCTACCAACAATAACTCCAGTTGTGCCAACAGCAGTTCACAAACAACATATTTAGTGACAGAGGAATATGAATCAAATAAACAAATGATAAATTGAAATATATCCAAAAAGGTACTAATAATGCATGTAGCAAAAAGTTGGGAGTAAAGCATATTATTTAATAGAAATGCTCAGGGATTCCATAGTTCATTATTTCTATATACGTCATAAGGGAAACTTAAATTCTGACATCAAATACTAGAAACATCATAAAATCTTGTTTCTAAATGGATAGAGTAATACCAGCATCTTCTGAGGTGACATTATAATTCCATAAAGGAACATGAACAATGTAATATTTGTGTCCAATATGATGTCAGTATAATCTGATGTTTTATCTAAAATAGAAAAGGAAGGCAATAGAATCCTATTTCATGTTCCTGATATATTTACATACAAAGAAAGCCTTCAAAAAGCTTTCAACATATTCCACAGAAAAAGTTTTATCTGTATTACTCAGTTTTAACCAAGATAAAAACTGCATTCAAAATACATTATTAAAATGGCTCAAACATAAAAGGATTTAACTGATCATTTAGGAAGCTATAAGGTCTTTACAATCAGGCTCTGTTCATCAGGGCAAGTCATGAACCTCCCCAGCCCAGGGGGTATCATGTCACAGAAAAGAACAATGACAACCAACGTTTTGTCATTAGAGTCACATCTTGACTTCCAGAAGCATTTGCATTTTAAATTAGCTTCCTCATACTTGGGCAACCAAAAGAATAGGCTAAATATAGCCATAAAGACAATGTATACCAAGAAAAGAACTACTACTTACTACATGTATTTTATATTTGATCTTAACCCATCATTTCTTTTTATTTGTACTTTATAGAAATACATGACTCAGCAGAATTAAAGAAGGCCAATGTCAGAAAGCTAGTTTTTGTCAATTTTGTCTTAGATTCCCTAACCTTGATTGGAATAGAGAAAATGAGAAAAGCCAACAAACTTTGTCCATGGTATAACAGAGAGAACATGGGCTTTAGATCAGAGAGTACTGGTGTAGTATCCCACCACCCTCTGCACTTGCTAGCTGTGTGGCCCAAGGCAAACCCTTCCTGCCTCTGAGCTTCATTCCTTTATGATGATAGAATTTATCATACAAACTGAAACACTCAGGAGAGTAAAAAGAGAGACATTATTAATAATTGCCCTGGGACAACAGGTATAAAAGAGAACCATTTTGAGCAAACTAAGACACAACCAGCCTACTTATTTGTAATATTTCAAAATTTTGTGACGGTTAAAATGTCATGATATAATGTACTATATAGGAAGTCTCACACAGCCATGTGTTCAATAACAGTTATTTCCCCTTCCTCATACATGGAAATTGGGTATTGTTGGGAAGTTGGGACAAGATGAGGGGCTTATTGTGTTATCTTCTAAAAAATGGGACAGAGCTTGAGCCCATCCTCCGAAGTGAGGTATCACAAGAATGGAAGAATAAGCACCACATGTACTCGCCATCAAATTGGCACCAACTGATCAACACTAAGGTGCTCACATGATAGTAATATTCACTGGGGGTTGGGGGCTGGGGGTAGGTAAACTCACAACTAATGGACCCGGTGAGCGTTTTAGGGGGAATGGGCACGCCTCAAATCATGGCTTGGGTGAGGCAAAGTCATAACATGTAACCAAAATGTTTGTACCCCCATAATATCCTAAAATAAAAAAAAATGGAGCATGAGAATGACCGACATGATACTCCCTCTGCTTGGAATGCTCTCCTGTAACCCTCTCCCTAGTTAATTCCTCTTCATTCAGCTAAGCTCTAAGAAACTTAAAAGATTCCATGAATGTTTGCATTTACATCATGCGGGTAACACAGGTTCTCACACACAACAAACTTCATAAAATCACTACCTGAAAGGCTTCCCTGACTCCATAGGTATGTAAACCTGTTGTACATTCTCTTAGCACCTTGTACTTTTACACAGTATTTGCTGCCTTAAAATTCCATCATTATGTAATGAATTCTTTGGTATCTGGCTTCACAGTTGGAACATAAGCACCAGGATGCGGGGAAATTTTTGTTTTGTTTCCTGCTATACCCCCAGCACCTAGTGTAGTGCCTGTCAAATAGTAGATTCATATATGCTTATTAAATAAATGAACAATTACATGCATTTATACTAGATGTATGGAAGATTCACAAAGAACAGGAGGGATTTCTGGTTTAAGGATTTTAGTGCCAGGGTCTATAGAGAAATGAGAGCAATTTAATCACTAGATAATTTTGCCACTTTGAAGATATAACACATATAAAAATAGCAACTCACACTGAATGCCAAAGCTTTGAATGCTTTAGGAATGTATGAAAGAACCCAGCATCAGAAGGGCGTGTGAGGGGCCGGGGTACATGAAGAAAGATGGGAAAATCTCTGGTTTAGATCATTCCTCCCACTCTTGGCATCTGTGGTCTGTCACCCTGGCTACCTCAAACACTTAACCCACTCCTCCCAAGAACAGATTTTATCCTACATACAATATATATAAATATCATTTTTATATGCAAAATACAAGTTTCCATGATGCTGGTCTCTATACTTAATATAGCATCTTTTGTATTTCTCACAAGCCAGTGAGAGAGTTAATTACATCCATTAGACAAAGAAGAAAAATAAGACTCAGGGAGATTAAATAACTTGTTCAACAAGCACATGATGCAATTGGATTTGAACTCGTGTTTTCTGGGTTATAACCCAGGCTAATGTTGTCTCTGATTTGCCCCCTACTCTTGCCAACCTTACCTTAGAAATACACGTTTATAGAAAAGTCATAAGAAAGATGATGGTACAATGCAGTAGCCAGCAAGGATTTCATTTTTAACATGGTTCCTACTCAGGAGAATTGGGCTCTGATGAACACTTTTCCCAAGCCTCCAGTATTTGTTCTCAAAATATGGCCATACACTCTGACTTCTCTACCTCTCATAGCTGTTATTCTCTTACTGTCTCTAGGCCACTTCTAGCTATAAAAGCAATGCATGGCTATTTTGGAACATAACTTTAAAATGGAAATGAGATATCACCAAAGAATACAATTATATTGTCACTGGTATGGGTGTGAAAGCTACATAACTTTCAATATGAATAGTACAACATAGGCATAAGAAAATATTGTTGAATGACTACTTATGGTTACAATAAATAGTAAACAATATTTATCTTCAAAAATATCTGAGGTAATGTGTGAGCTCTAAATTGATGTTTCATCCCATCAATTTATTAATTCTACTGATGGAAACAATGGAATTTGGAGTCAGAATCAGATATAATTCATAAATCTACCTGTTATTAACTGATGATCCCATATAAGTTACCTACATTCCATGAACTTTAGTTTCTTCATTTGCAAAATGGACATTATAAGGCATTCAAACCTTATAGGATGATGTGAAAATTAAATGAGATGACACATACGACCCCTAGTGTGTGGCCTGGCACATAGTTGATACTGAGTAAATCCTCATTTCCCTCTTTCTTTTCAGGATAGATTAAATGTATGAGGTTTAACGAAAATCTCTAATTGATACGAGTATCATAATATTGCCATGTCTGCTTACACAGTGTCTCCACTTTTCTCCCACTAATGTTTTCACTCCAAAATAAAACAGAAAGGCAGATTTTTAAGAACCTTGGCTCTTGCCTATTATCATCCAAAACAATTTTTATAAATCCTATGACTCTTTCCCACAATAGCTAAAAATATGATGGATGAGGAGTTACACAATAATCAAGGGCAAGTTAATAGATATAACATTTGCTCCGTATCCTCTGGAATCTACCACTCTTTAGACTGAAGGGTTGTTTTGAATGAAAATACATATGTATTTCTAAAAGATTAATTGAGTGGGTAAGATTGTGAATCAAATTACGTTGGGATGGTCTTTTCTTTTGATTTTGTGTTTGACACTTAGTAATTTTCATCTAGGGACAAAGAAACAAGTTGATGGCTACAGTACGCTAATGTGTTCCCACAGAATGGGAGGTGTCTTAGGGACCAACACTGTGCAACCTTCCATGAAGACAGTAGTTAATGATATCTCTTTGGATCCCACTGTATCCCTGGTGCTTAAAGTTAGTAGATGCTCAATATACATACATTTGTTGAATGAATGAATAGTGTATGCCTGCCCTAGAGAAAATAAGAGGTAAGAAACAATGGTGCTATGGGTCAAGTATAAAGGAATAGAAGATAAAGGACAAAGTATTTTTCCCCAGGATTCACCCTAGTTAGTGGTAAATCAGTAGCTGCAACTACAATACAACCCTCCACTGATACTTCTCTTACTAACCACATCAGATGGTACAAAGCTTCCTAGGTCAGAAATGGCTACAGTTTCAAAGATGAGATATTAAGAAGCAATATAAAAGATAATATGGGGAAAACACTTTTTAATTTTCTTCTCACAGTGTGTAATAAAGCAATAATGCAGGATGTAAGAAGGGAACATTTCAAGTTAATAAAATAACACATTATTTAAAGGTATTTTGTACATCATGAAAGGGAAACTGAAAGAGCACCATCTTACCTGAAAAAAGCACTGGATGTACTTAACAAATTTGCTCACATATAAAAATAAATACACTACCAAAAATTTGTAACAAAGAATGGCTTCTTCATCATTTCCATAAACAAACTAGATTATCTAACACTTAAGGATCTTGTGAGAATTAAATAAAATTATATATGGGATGTTCCCAACATGATGTCTTCCCTGTGGTAAGCTTTTAAAAATGATTAGTTATTGTTGTTATAGCTGTATATTATTATCCTGAGTTTTCCAAGATAACTAGCAATCTAACATTAAGTATATATTTAAAACAAATACATACTAGTGACATAATTATCATTTTGACATTCCATAAAAATATCGCTACTAAATATACTCCAAAGTACTTTTCTTTAAAATCAGTATTTCGACTTCCTTTTTTTCCTGGTCAACTTATATTAAATATTATTTTTCCTTGCCTTTATATTATGCCCTTACATCTCTGTATATAATGAAACTCTATTCTCACTTATGATTATGTTAATTGATAAGTCCACATGGAAAGCAAACCTGTTCCCTTTAAATCTGCCTGTTCTAATTACCACCAAGTTCTACACATAAACACTTTTCAAGAAGTCTTTATTTTTGAACATCACAGTGCGATTTTATTCAAAAATCCATTTGCAGTATTTCTGGTGGAAATATTTTAAGAATCATTTCTCAGACTCAGTCTTTTGAAAGCACATATTGGCATTAATAAATCTGGTTACCTGAAAAGGGTCAGGAATGCCCAGCAACCTGGAAATCTGTAAGCCTTAGATTCCAATACGCTGCCCATACTGTATCATGCACAGCTATATATACATTTTTTTTAATCAACATGTGACTGTGTAGGAGATGAGGGAGCCTTCAAACTATGTGCAAATAACTTGTAGAGATCCTAATGACATTCAATTGAGAAGCCTGTAGGCATAAAGGAATTTGAGACACAAAAAAATCATTGTTCTTGTGCATAGTTATTGAAATGTTTTGCTATAAAGATAGAATGCCTTCTTTCTTTCCAGAGACATTTACTAAGGTTCATAATGTATCATTTCAATTCTCTCAATAAGCTTATTAGTAAAAATGCAACATATTTTCCTTCAGGATTTCAAATTTTTCTTAATTTTAAAAAATAATAATTGTATCTCCTTTAAAAAATGACATGTGAAAAAAACAAAAGAAAGTAGTCCCTCTTCACAGTACGATTTTTTTTAGGGAAGGAAGAATAGATAATTATTAGGTACATTTAACATTTCCCATGAAAATGTACCCGAGATTTTATTTCAGAAAAAACTCTGTGGACTTTTGTCAATTCATTACTTTGTACAGAAACCTTTCTAGCCTCCTAAGCATGAGCTCAGCAGCCAGACTGCTTGGGCTTCAATGCCAGCTCCACCACTAATCGCAGTGTGACCTTGGACAGACTACTTACCCTCTCACTGCCTCGATTTTCTCATCTGTAAAATAGGGATAACAAAAGCAGCTACCTCGTAGGGTTGTGGTTATATGTGTCCGGGCACATAAACCCTGGGAACGGTACCTGGCACGTTGCAAGCATTCAACAAATATTAACAGTTCATATCAGCTATTATTAGAAATAGGATTACCATACATGCTTTCAACAGTTCATCCAGTATTTCTTACCTTCCCCCACCCATTCCCACACCCTAGTTTCAACACTCTTTAAAGATGATCAATGCATGACCTCTGGCTATCCAAATTGTTTACTTTTTTTTTTTTTCTGAATTTCTGTGTTGAAGATATTGTTGGTCCCTTTCAACTTTGAGAAATTCTGTCTCCTGGTCCTCTTTGATACGGCACCACCCCAGTTCTTCTCTAGTGACTCCACCGTTTCTCCTCCTCCTCCAAGAGAAAGAGCCCCAAGACACAGCACGTGGCACCCTCCTCTTTCCGTTGCCTGTGTCCTCTCCTTCCTGACTCTGTTCTCTCTTGTCCTCTACTCTCGTGATTCCAGTACTCACGAGGGCTGGCTGTCACAGCACACCTCCACGTCCGCCTGCTCTCAGGTTTCATCCACTGGCTCTAGCACAAGCACCACAGTGCACTTGGTTGGATTGGCGGGATTGACACACATGAGTTTGAGGCCAAGCTGTGTGGCCTTGATCAATGTTTTTCATTTTTCAAAATCTCCATTTCCTCATACATAATAGATCATGCGGAAAACTTTCGTCCTAAGCTCCATCAAATATTATAATATGAAAGATGTAAAACATTTGACGTAGTGTCTGGTACAAAGAAAACACTCAAAATATGTTAGATGATTATTACTATTAATTTCCAATTAGATATGTCCAAAATAATTCCACACACATATATAAAATAACTCTTCTTTCCTGTAATTTCTAGAAATGTTTTGCTGGCATCATCATTTTCAAAACACCAGATTTTAGCTTTTTACTATTTTTGTCTCACTTGTTTCCATCATCTGAAAAAAAAAATGCTAATACATTTCAATTATAATAAAAACAAACAATAAGAAGTTTATACTGGGTATGTTGCTGCCAGTTTAAGGGTTACTCTTCAGCCTCCTTTACAAGGAGGTATGGCCATGTAACCAAGCTGTGACCAGTGAAATGTAATTAGAAGTAAGTCTCCTTAAAATGATGTGGTATGCCCTTCTTTACCTCACCCTTTATCCTGCTGGCTGGAATTTGGATGTAATGGCTGGATCTGTAGCAGCCATGATTAGATCTTGATGGTAAGGGCTTCACACTAGACGTGACAAAATGATGAATGAATTTACAGGAAAAGACCCAAACAATATCAGGACTAACAACTTCTGAACTTCTTTTTTAATGTGAGAAAGAAGTAAACATCTACCTTGGCATTTTCTCTCTTTTACTCAGCCAGATCTAATCTTAAGTGAATTTACAACAATTCAATGTCTAACTCTTCCTGAACACGCAGCCTTCTTTCTCGCCAGGCCAATCTCCTCACAGTGCCATTCCTTGCTTTCACTCAGTGTATTTCATTTGCCTGTCCTCTATTCTCACCCATCAGTGTCTTGGCTCTGCCCAACCAAAGAGGTTCAGATCTACCAAGAGCCATCTCTGATTTTTAAAGTATTCAACTCTCCCTCTCATCTGAATGCATCATAGCATTCATATTCTGTTCCACATCATCACTCATCCACACAGGATAGTCTTGTCTCTTAAATTATTTGTAATATCATTATAAACTGGTGATGCAGATTGGGCTCTCTAGAAACAGATCCAGAGAAGAAGTTTAGGGTGTCAGATATTTATGAGAGATCGACATTGGTGAGAAGTAAGAGGAAGAGGCAGAATTGGGCAGAGGGAGAAGAGCTGTGATGCAGACCCAACAGAGCCCGAGCTCACTGGGTAAGAATCTCGGGAGTTCCCTGACACTTGCTGTTAGGAAGTATTGCCCATGACAGCATTCCGTATTCAGCCAGAGTGGTCAAGGCGTCACTTGCTGTGGGCTGCCCTGGGAAGATGTGACCTCAGTGAAGCATCTCTCTGCAGATGCGGCAGGTGACAGCTAGACACTGTCTACTAACCACACTTCCCATAGCTTGACAGCAAGACTGTTCTCACAAAGAGACCTGGACACCACATCTCTGCATCTACCACACTGTGTCTACATTTTATGCTTCTCTTTCAAAAATACTAATTTTAATACTAAGCCTACAGTAGGTGTTTGGTAAATATTTACAGAACCCTTCATTTCAATTTATTCTATGACCAGTGTAAGAAATATAATCTGTACAAATTTTAGGAGGTGAATTCCCTTATGCCCTCAAAGAAGGTAGTAAAAAGTTTCTTTATAAGAAAAACTCTTTTCAAAATGTTTGCTTTCTGCTTCCTGGAATTGGTGTTCGCTTTGCATAAGATTTAAGTGCCTTATTGTGCAAAACATACCTTTCTCATTTGACTCCACGGAACACCTACCACCACGCTAGATGTTGCTAGGGCCTCCAGACACACTCCGTCTGAAATACCAGTAGGCACCAGTAGGTTGGAGAGAGCTGCCTATTTGACTTTCTTATTAAGAGAAACACTGTGTTCCTGGGGACAATCTTCTAAACAAGAAAACTTGCTGTTTATCTTGAGATCAGGAAAGCAAATTCATCATGAGAAAACTTTGCTTAGACTTCCGCTTTTCATCTCTCATATGCTCTTTCACTCTGAGCTCATATAGGGGTCTCTACAGATTTACAGATCTCATAAATTTCTACAAGTCTCGTGAATTTCTCTCTCCCTCACTTTTGTTCGAGGGTCAGTTGAAAATGACATAAGAAAGAAGATGATTATCCTGTTTACCATACCCTTCTTTCCTATCCCAACCACTCTCATCTTTTCTACCCCCAACTGGGATATAATTGCAGCAGGAGCTGGAATAGGCCTGTGAAGGAGAAGGAAACGCAGAATTGAATGAGGTCCTGACTCTGGTCTTTGCTGAATACAACAGCAACGTGGGGAAAGCACCAGAGATAAATAATAATAATTGTTCTTGTTATTATTATTTTAGAGATAATGAAAATAAATGAAAAGCCAGTCTGAGGATTAGATAAGACCCACCTTCTTCTCACTTTGTCCTTGTGAGCAGAGGGAGCAAAAGTCTGTCTTCTCCATGATGTATCTGACCAACACGTTTATTTTAGCCTAGAGATAAACAAGACTGGGCAATCCCAAGGTGAGTTCACTTTGTGCAGCTGCCTGCTGCAAATCTTCCTATATCTCTGTCTACCCGCTGCTTCCCAAAATATATCTTTATGGTAATTCAGCCACTTTAAGAATCACTCCCATCTGTTCTCTGCTGTGAAGATAGCTATTCCAGAGAGGGCTCTCCTTGCTGGTGGGCTGTGGAGGGTGGCGGTGCTGGGGATGACACAGGAGCCACAGAAAAGTCACCCCAGCGTAGTTTCCATTTGTCATTCACCACTTGAGTGTTTTCGAAATGTTTGTGTTTAGATGTTGTTTTCTGCATCTCCTGGAGCCAGAAAGTCTCGTCAGCAAATCAAACTTCAAAAGTAACAAACTGCTCTGATCATATAAGGGTGTTTTAGTTGCTAGGGAAACCACTTTAAAAGGAGAAACAGATCCTATTTGTGAATTTATAACTGAGAGAAGAAATAGATACTAAGTTTCTTTGAAACACACATGGGGCCCATGGATGGCAAGAATGAGAGTTACATTTTTTAAGCCATAAACATAGCAAAGTTATTCAATTTATAGGAAATCTTACTGTATGTAGCCCAGCTATTATGAATACAAAACAAAACAAGAAATTCTTTTTTCTTATTAGCTTTGTAAATTAAAAAAAAAAAAAATCCAGAGACAAGGGAAACATGTTTTCCCAGGTCATTTGTGGAATCCGGGGAAATGACCAGGACTCACCACCAAGCCCCACACAGGTGACAGCTACTGACAGGCACTGATGATGCAATCTTAGGAAGAAACTGAAATCCCTGTGAATACTCCACAGATATTTTCAAAGGAATTTTCCAGAATACAAAAAATAATTATGAGGAAATCAAAGACTATTTTATGCAAAAATGGAAAAGGAGAAGGCCTGAGTTTCCTCTCAAAATACCTCCCCACATGCTGATTAAGCCTAAAACATCTACAGATTCATTCTTTTATCCAACAGCAAGTTTCAGATACTTTCCTGAGAGTAAATTTTGATACCAAGGGAAAGGCAAAATCATAAGTATTAGATATCTGGGCAATATCAGGAGTGGTTTCTACAATAGGACTAAAAAATGCAAAGCTGGTAGACAAAGAAAAGATTTATTATTTATTTCCCTTTATTTTTGATGAACTGGATTAATTCAAATGTCTTGTCTTCAAGCTCTGAAATTCTTTCTCCTGCTTGGTCCAGTCTGTTCTCAAAACTTTCCACTGTATTTTGAAATTCCCTAAATGATTCCTTCATTTTTAGATATTCTGTTATTTTCTTTAAGTATCTATCTCTTTAGTGCATTTTTTATTTATGTCATAATTTTTTTTTGGTTACTTTGTGTTGGTTTTCAACTGTTTCATTAGTCCCATTGAGCTTGTTTACAATCCATATTTTGAATTCCCTATGTGACATTTCAAAAATTTCCCTTTGGTTGGAGTCCATCGCTGAAGAGCTATTGATATCCTTTGGGGGTATTGAGACACTTTGCTTTTTTCACATTGCTAGAGTTCTTATGCAGGTCTTTTTTACCTGAAACCTCTTCCCTCAGCTCAAAACAGATAGCTTTGGGGTTTACCTGTTCTCCTCTACCAGGAAGGCTGCTGCTCAGTGTAGAGAGGGAGAGGTACACTGCCTTTTGGCTTGTGCAGGCAGGTACCCACTGTGGTGTTGCTGGCAATTTGGGCCAGTTGGACCTCAGACCCCTGAGTGTTCAGGTGCCAGTGGTAGTGGATTAGGTTAGACGATCCCCAGTTGCCGGGCCGCTGGATAGCATGCTCGAATCTGGAGGGGACCAGACTGAGACCAACCTGACAAACTTGCTCTCAAGGCTACCTGGGTTGAGGCACTGGCTGTGAGAGTGAAAGGATCAAGATAAATGAAGAAAGTCTCTGAGAAATATGGGATTATGTAAAATGCCAAAGCATAAGAACCATAGGTATCCATGGAGTGAAAAGAAGAAAAAGCAAAAAGCATGGAAAACCTATTTGAGGGAATAATGAAGGGAAACTTCCCTGGTCTTGCTAGAGATTTAAACATCCATATTCAAGAAGGTCATCAAACTCCTGGAAGATTTATTGCAAATAGGACGTCACCAAGGCACATAGTCATCAGTCTGGCCAAAGTCAAAGTGAAGGATAAAAGCCCACAAGCTGCAAGATGGAAGCATCCAGTAATTTACAAAGGAATACCCTAACAGCAGGCTTCTCAGCAGAAACCTTACAAGCCAGAAGGGAAGTGGGTCCCATCCTTAGGGCTCTTAAACAGAATAACTGTCAGCCAAGAATTTTATGTCCTGGAAAACTAAGTTTCACAATGAAGGAGAAATAAAATCTTTCCCAGACAAGCAAACACTAAGCGAAGTTGTCGTCACTAGAACTGCTCTACAAGAAATGCTCAAAAGTGCCCTAACTAACAAACTGTCTATATTCAACATGGTAAAAACACTTGAAAGTAAAAACTCACAGGTCTTTTAACTTATAATAACTCTTATAATAACAACTCTTATCATCTTATAACAACTCCCAGTAACACAAGGGAGAAGACAAAGCAACTAGGTAACAACAGGATGATTGGAGAAGTAGCTCACTTATCAATATTAACATTGCAGTAAATAGTCTAAATACCTCACTTAAAAGATATAGATTGACATAACGGATTAAGAAAAAACACACACACACAACCCAAATATCTGCTGTCTCCAAAAAACCTGCTTGACTCATGAAGAGTCTCATAGACTCAAGGTAAAGGGATGTGAAAAAGTATTACATGCAAATGGAAACCAAAAGCAAGCAGGATTATATAGTCTTACATCAGATAAAACAGACTTTAAATTAACAGCAGTACAAAAAGGCAAATGTGGTCATTATATAATGAAGGAATCAATTCAACAATAAGATGCAACAATCCTAAATATATATGCACCTAACACTGGAGCTCCCAGATTCATAAAACAAATACTGCTAGACCTAAGAAATGAACTAAACAGCAGCATAGTAACAGTAGGGCATTTCAACACTTACTGGCAGAACTAGGCAGATCATTGAGGGAGAAAATCAACAAAGAAACTTTGGACTTAAACAGGACTCTGGAACAAATGGACCTAACAGACATTTACAGAACATTCTATCCCCAAACTGTAGAACATACCTTCTTCTAATCAGCACATGGAACATTTGCCAACATAAAGCATATATTAGGCCATAAAACAAGCCTCAGCAAATTTTAAAAAATTGAAATCATACCATGTATCTTCTCAGACCACAACAGAATAAAACTAGAAGTCAAGTCCAGGAGGAACTCTCAGAACTATACAAATATGTGGAAATTAAACAACCTGCTGCTGAACAATCTTTGGATCAATGACAAAGCCAAGATAGAAATCAAAAATTTTTTTAATTGAATGACAATGGCGACACAAGCTACCAAAATCTCTGGGGTATAGCAACAGGAAGTTCATAGCACTAAATGCCTACATTAAAAAGATAGAAAGATCACAATAATATCCTAATGGTACACTCAGGAAATTAGAGAAACAAAGACAAACCAAACCCAAAACTAGGAGAAGACAAGAAATAACAAAGATCAGAGCAGAACTAAATGAAACGGAAACCAAAAAAAAATACAAAGGATCAATGAAACAAAAAATATGTACATTGAAAAAATAAACAAAATTGACAGATCACTAGCAAATTAACCAAGAAAAGAAGAGAGAGGATTCAAATAAGCTCAATCAGAAATCAATCAAGAGAAAAAAGTAAAGGGCACCTAAATTGGAAAGCTAAGCTGAGAACCAAGTCGAGAACTCAATACCATTTACAATAGCTGAAAAGAAAAGAAAATATCTAGGAATATACTTAACCAAGGAGGTGAAAGATCTCCATGAGGAGAACTACAAAGCACTAAAGAAAGAAATTGTTGATGACACAAAGGGAAAAGCACCCCATGCCCTATGGATTGGAAGAATCAATATTATTAAAATCTCCTTACTGCCCAAAGTGATTTATAGATTCGATACCATAAAAATACCAATGTCATTTTTCACAGAATTAGAAAAAACAATCCTAAATTTCACATGGAATAAAAAAGAGCCTGAATAGTCAAGCAATCCTAAGCACAAAGAATGAATCTGGAGGCATCATATTACCTGACTTCAAATTATACTACAAAACTATAGTAAGCAAAACAGCATGTACTGGTATGAAAGTAGACACATAGATAAATGGAACAGAATAGAGAACTCAGAAATAAAACCAAACACCTACAACCAACTGATCTTCCATAAAACAGACAAAAACGTATACTGGGGAAAGGCCATCCTATTCAATAAATGATACTGGGGAAATTGGAGAGCCATAGGCAAAAGAATGAAACTGGTTCCCTATCTCTCGCCATACACAAAAATTGACTCAAGATGGATTAAAGATTTAAATGTGAGACCTGAAACTATAAAAATTCTAGAAGAAAACAAACAGGAAAACCTCTTCTGGACATTGGCCTTGGCAAAGAATTTATGAGTAAGACCTCAAAAGCAAATACAACAAAACCAAAAATAAATAAAATAGGACTTAATTACTAAAGTTTTCTGCACAGCAAAAAAAAAAAAAAAAAAATCTACAGAGATTTCTCTCACAATCTACAGAGTGGGAGAAAATATTCATAAACTGTACATCCAACAAAGGACTAATACCCAGAATCTACTGGGAACTCAAATAAATCAGCAAAAGAAAACCAAATAACCCCATTAAAAAGTGGACAAAAAACATGAACAGACATTTTTCAAAAGAAGAAATACAAATGGCTAACAAACATGAAAAAATACTCATCACTAATCATCAGGAAAATGCAAATTAAAACCACAATGAGATGCCATTTTACCCCTGTCAGAATGGTCATTATTGTCAAAAAACAGAAAATATTGGTGCAAATACAGTGAAAAGGGAATGCTTATTCACTGTTGGTGGGCATCTAAATTAATAGAACTTCTATGGAAAACAGTATAGAGATTGCTCAAAGAACTAAAAGTAGACCTACCATTCGATCCAGCAATTCCACTCCTGAGTATCTACCCAAAGGAAAAGAAGTCATTACATCAAAAAAAAAAAATATGTACTCATATGTTTATTGTAGCACAATTCACGATTGCAAAGATATGGAATCAATCTAAGTGCCCATTAACTTAAGAGTGGACAAAGAAAATGTGGTGTGTGTGTGTGTGTGTGTGTGTGTGTGTATACCATGAAATACTACTCAGCCATAACAAAAAATGAAATAATGTTTTTCACAGCAATTTTGGATGGAAGTGGAAGCTATAACCCTAAGTGAAGTATCTCAGGAATAGAAAAACAAATACATCTTGTACTCATAAGTGGGAGCTGAATGATGGGTATACATGGTCACACAGAGTGGTATAAAGGACTTTGGAGACTTGGAAGGAGGGATGGTGGAAGAAAGGTGGAAGAAGGGTAAGGAGGGGTGTACTCCCTAAATCTACTGAAATAAATAAAATAAAATAAAAGATTTATTATTATTATTGTCATCATTATTAACACCATCATAACTTATTATTATTTTCATTATCATCACAAACATAGTCATTATAATTCTTGTCATTTTAATCACCATTACTACTATGTAGTAAAAATAGCTACTCTTCTTTGGGTATTTACCATGTGCAAGAAATTATAAGGGGTTTACATTCATTATCAGATAATTCTTAGGAGTTGGCAATTTTTTTCTGTAAAAGGCCCCGCAGTAAATATTTTAGGCTTTGTGGACCATATTGTCTCTGTCACAACAATTCAGCTCTGCCACTGTAGGGCAAAAACAGGCATAGAAAATATGCAGATAAATGGGTGTGCCTGTGTTCCAATACAACTTTCAGCCCGGTGTGTCCCAGGGCTGGTAACAGAGAGTTGGTGCGCCTGTGAGCATGCACAACAGGAGTGGGCCCGCTCACCTCCTGATTTCCATCAGAGCAGTTTGAAAGGACTTTCTAGGCTAGCCATAAATCATTTTGTAAGCACCAAATGCTAAATGACTTGCATTTGAAATTCCACATGTGTTTTTAAAAGACCACTCGTTTTAGTAGCTAATGAGTTGTTTGACCTTGGACTCGACACTTCATGTTGCCAGACCCCAGATTGTCCATCTGTAAAACACAGCTGCTGGCCTACATCCGTGTTTTGCAGACCACAAGTCATGACTGTGAATGAGCCCTGTTTGCCATTTTTAAAAATGAATTAGAAAAGAGAAAAAGAGAAAGGAACAGAGTCAAATTTAATAGACTATATCTGAATAAGCACTATTTCAGAGACTGTTTCTGTGGTTCACAAATTTGAAAGCCACTGGACCAGGTGATATGAAAGCTCTGTGCAACTTTTAGACTCAACAACTCTATAACCCACTCTCACCGCAATAAAACCACTCAAACCACTAACTGAAGTGACAGAAAGTCAATAGGACTGTAATTCTTATAAATCCTCTCAGCACCCCGAAATCTTGCAATTATTGAGAAACTGTTTAAAATCATTCTATTATTCTTATGTTATGAATTTTATTATAACCCTGTTTATATCATTATTATAATTATAATACTATTAGTATATTAATAGTAATGATATTTTGTTATATTAGATGTATAATTATATCTATATTTAAATGTATTTTGATTGGGAAAATATGATCAATAATGAAATAAGTTCTGCAAAACTCACCTAACTTTTGTGGTACTACTTGCCCACCTATAAATATTAATAAAACAAGATCAAATAAGATGTTCATAGCCTGTCAAATATGGGACCATTTTGAAATGATTTGAACTTGTACCAAGATATATAAAAAGGCCAAAACTCTCTAGTTCTTGTTTTCATTGGGAGGTTACAGCATATGTTATTGCTAGGCTGATAATTATGATTTGCATTAACATTGCAATTCACCAATATGTAGAACAAACCAACCAAAAGAACTCAGCCCTTTTGGTTCCATTTTAATCTGGAAGCCCTAGAGGAAATACTGCTCATTTGTAAAAATGGTAGTGCTAGTGTGTGTAATAAATTGAATGAAAAGGACAAGAAAGACACTTTAAGAATTCACTTTCTGAAATTGAAACCCATTCTATTTTTAATCCTCTCTCTTGGGTATTTAATTCCAGATCCTAGTCAAGTCATGTTGTACAAAGTATCCAGGTTGACAAATTATCAGCGCTTCACTTAGCTGCAATTTCCCTTCTGGAAACTATCTTCATGAATTAGTATTCAGAAACACAAGCTCAGTTTAGAGCCAATCTTTTTGAATAGAGAAATGACTCTGAAATCTAACAGATTAAAAGCTGAAATCACAAAATTAGTTCAGTACAAAAAAGTAAGGCAGTAAATAAGAATTTTTAAATGTGCTAAATGTTTACAAGTTCTCCAACAACAGGTGTGAGTACAATTTTAAAAGATCTATGGCTAGAGGCCCAAGGCTTAGAAGAATCACAGTTGGTCCTAGGAGCAATGGCTGAGCTCAAGAGCTATTCCAGATACTAAGGATCAAGTCATTGTCTGCTCTCCACTGCAATTGGGGGATGGTTGGATGTCTTTGACAATAATATAACCACTTTTGAAAGTCAGTGATTTTTCTTCCACAAGATCTTGAAAATATACCCTTCCTCCTATCTAGGCAAGGCTAACCCAAAAATCCCCTGGCCAGATTCCTTGAATAAAATTTTCCCATTCACCATTTCATCCCATATTTAATTGCTAAACAATTTCTCTCAGTGTTAAAGAAGAATGCCATATTGGATACATTGACATTCAATAGGAAAAAAGACTCCTAATTTGGCTCAATTCGTCTTTCAAGTGGTCATTTTCTCACGTTCTAAACCATAACACATCTCAACCTATGTGTGAATTAGCAGCAAGGTTTGGCATTACTATTCCAACAATATTGGACCATTTGAAACAAATGGGCAAAGTAAAGAAGCTGGGTAGGTGGGTTTCGCATGAATAAAATGAGTGTCAGAAGAGAAATCATCTCAAAGCTTGCCTTTCTTTGCTATCACAACATAAAGGCGACCCATTTGTATGCCATATTGTTATATGTGATGAAAAATGGATTCTTTTTGACAATCACAAGCATTCGGCACAATGGTTGGATAAAGATGAAGTGCGGAAGCATAGTCCAAAACGGAATATTCATCAGAAAAAGCTAATAGTGTCTGTTTGGTGATCCAGCACTGGTATTATCCACTACAGCTTCATGAAACCTGGTCACTTGATTACAGCAGATGTCTACTGCAACCAACTGGAGGACACGATGAGGATGCTTGTGATTAAGCAGCCAAGACTGGTCAATAGAGAAAGACCAATCCTCTTGCCAGACAATGCTGTCACACAAACTATTACGGAAGCTAGACTTAGAAATTCTGTCAGCCACCATATTCACCAGACCTTGCACCAACTGTCTACCACTTCTTCCAGGCTTTGGACCAATTCTTGCAAGGAAAAACATTCAATTCTCAACAAGCTGTAGAAACTGTCTTTCACAATTTCATCTCTACTTGCTCTCCAGGCTTCTTTCCTGCTGGCATAAGCCAGCTACCATTAAGATGGAAAAACTGTGTCAATAGTACAGGTGCATACTTTGATTAATTGAATTGCTTCTTGTTTGAGATATAATAAACCACACCATTGACTCAAAATCGGACATTTCATATTTAATGACCTAATCTATATGATATTATGGGCTGTAGTGTTTTGTTTCCTTTTACTTTGTTTTTGAGATAGATTCTGATTCTTGTTCTTGAAAGACTCAAAGGGTCAGGAATAAATATTTTGTAAAATGGATAATCTGAGAGTTACAGCTATGTAATATGAGCCAGCCATCAGAAATAAAACTGTCCTAAAACCAAAGGTCTTTCAGCTAACCTCTCATTGCTCAAAACCAAAATGTCGATTCAATCACGTGCTGCACTCCATTAAAAGAGAAGGTGCAGCTTTGAATCCTAGGAGTAAAATTATCTTGTGGCCTTGGGATATAAAACTGATCAGGTAATACATAATATCAGCCTGCCCAAAATTCAAGTTTAGCTAAGGTAATTCCCGATGGTATTTATCTCCTGAAAGTAGGTATTTTAGCCTTGTTGAAATATTATTATTGTGGAAGGATTTTTTCTTCCTAATAATTAATGTTATGTAACTCAGCATGGCTACATATGTAGAGAATCTCTGCAAATTCATGTTTGTCTTTTAAATTCTTAGTCAATTTTTTAATTCAACTAAAACCCACACAAAGAAAAGCCAGATTTCTTTGGGAAAAAAAAAAGACGCTTATGTTGTACTTTTGTTATGAGAACAAGTATTTTTTTTTTTAAATCCACCATAGTAAAATTTAAATATTTTATTCCCTTTTTTTTTTAGGTTCCACTAAAATTAGTTCAAATTCTTTGCTACAGGCCTCAAAAAAATGTTTACTTTGGGAGAAAAACAGTCATCTCCAAGGTTTCTGGAGTATAGACTAATCAATAAAATAATTTTAGTACATATTTCCATTATATGAATATCTGTTTGTCTATTTATTATGCACATGTAGTCCTGGACAAACATATAATGTAAAACATGCACCTAAATGAAAATTAAATTGACGAAAATAAAAATAGGTTAATAACTTTCCCCATGGCCCTAGTGGATTACCTAGCACAACCATGGAGATGTGCTTACCAATTATGATATGACTTCAAGGGGTATAACTTAAGCTATTCAAGCACAGTGGCTGATTTTATGGAACTAATACACAATACCCACCCATGTTGAGAAGCCAGTCTGCCCTCACATCTGAGAGACAGATGTGCTTTGGGAGACAGTCTTTAAAACTCCTGTAATTAAAAGAATGGGATAGAGATGTTAGGGATGAGGGGCATTTATCTTCATGTATACGGTTTAATAATGACACAGCCTTTGTGCCTGGTCACATTCTTTGACCTCTTTCAACTCTGGTACTAAGATTGTCTCATCTACTACACAACTCCAGGGAAAGCAAAAAAAAGTGAAATAAATCAATGATTTCATAAGTCCTATATTTATGTACCTTGCCTTGTCCCTTGGATCTCCCACTTAGGTCAGATTCTCACCTCTTCCTTCCCTGAATCTCCAGCATCTGACTTTTGACATACTCAGGAAGTTTGGTGCCTCAGGGACCTAGCAGAATTTTCTCTCTTTCCCTTGGATTTTCTTTGGAAAAGACAGACTATTCTACTTCAATTTTAAAACCACCTTTTGTAAACTAAATGTAGGGAGTTTGGAAAACACATTAGCATAAGAATAAGCACATTTCCTCTTTGGAACAAAAGCCAAATTAAAAATAATACCATGGCCCTTTCTGAAGACTCCAGAAGGGAGCAGCTTAGCTCAACAAGTTGAGTTAAATAACGAGTAGGTCCAGCCCACCCAGGTGTTCTCCCTTGGGACACATTCCCCACGTAGAGCTTCAGGCTCTGCAGAGTCTGGTTCCTGGCAGACGGTCCTTCTGGCAAAGGGCTGGGATCTCACACACTGGAGGAGTTCAAGAAAGGTATTTTTTTTCCATAAGCATCTGAAAATATCTTGTGCTTTTTAAAACTTGTCTTAATCAGTATAGTAAATGGCAGCATCCCCCGACCAAGTCTGTTTTATTTTATTTAGACAAAGTAAAGTCCTCACAACCCATGCAGGTCCAGAGCTCAGACCCTCTTCCTTCTCGTTGCCCCTACACTTCTGAGGGCAGGTGCCCCAGGGGGCAGAAGCAGGTGTGCTCCTGAGGACTCACCAAGAGCTTTCAAAGGTGTCCTTAGTTATCTGAAATTTCTTGGCCTTTTTAATTAGATTCTTCGCTCTTATTTTATTCTTCCTGATTTCCTTTTTTATTTTCCATTTCTTTTTCTTGAAACCCTTTCCCTCTATGAAACCACTTACCTCAATTTAGTCACTGAGTCATTAGAACAGACTCATTCTTATTAGTAGATAAACAATCTGAACCCCAAGGCTATTTGCTATAAATTTAGAACTCCCACCTCCTCAGCAGTTTACACACCTAAGGCAGATTTTGTAACACCCCCTCACCCTACACACTCACGGAAGAGTCATAGCTGGAGGATGTTGTTTTAGCTTTGACACCATATAAGTATGGGCCTTCCAGAGACTATTCCCTGCTCCTATCCACTCAACCAGGTTCATTTACTCATTTTTGTTCAATAAATGTTGACTCCTCACTAGCTAGGAACCAGGTATTATTCTAGATCCTGAGGATACAGCAGTGAACTAAACATTCAAAAATCCCTGCCCTCCCGTAGCCTCTATTTTAGAAGAGAAAGACAGATGACAAAATAATTAAGTTACCTAACATATTAGATGTCATTGTGCTGAGAAACAAAATAAGCACAAATAGGGAATACCAGAAGGTGGAGGTAGGAGTACAACAGATTTAAATAGATTGTACAGAGGAGGCTTCCTCGAAGGTGACTTTTAAGATGCTTAAAGGAAGTGAGGACATAAAGCACACAGATATCTAGGTGAAAATACTCCAGGAAGAGGGAACATCAAAACCAAGATCCAAAGGTGGGAGAATATCTGGCATAGCTGAGGGACAGAAGCTGTTGTGGCTGAGCAGACGATCCTGGGGAAAAGCCACAGGGGAAGAAGCAAGAAAGAATGAGAATAGGGTCATATTGCTAGGGCCTTGCGAGCCACTGTACGGACTTTGGCTTGTATTCCGAGTAAGATGGAAAACTATGAAAATAGTCACAGCAAAGCAGGAACATGATCTCACTCCCCAGAAGCAATGAACATATTAGTCATCATATTAAGCACCCAAATCTTGGTTCCTATGTGCCCTCCTAAAACAAACCAGGACTGCTTGGGAAAATGGTTCATTCTAAAGTCGAGTCAAGAAAAGCACAAGGTAATACTAAAAATTACACCTATGCACATACATAGGTGAGATAAAGAGAGAAGGAATAGGAGTCCTATTTTGGACATGTTAGGCTGGGGAGGTCTTTCAGAAGTGCAAGTCAAGATGCATGGTATGGACATGGATATATGAACTCAGAGTTGGAATGCAAGGTCTCGTCTGAAGAGGCAAATGTGGACGTTACCAAGATAGAGAGAGCTCTTAAAGCCTTGAGATTGAATTATGTCACCTAGCCAAGGAGTAAATGCAGATGGAAAACAAATGAGCAAACATACAAAAGTGAGAAATATGAGGAGGATGAAGGCTGAGAAATATGGAGTGCTCATAGAATACAGACAATATTTCAATTTTTCTAGGACTTAGGACACATGAATGTGAGCGGTAGACCTGTGTGGCAGGTCTGGGGAAGAACACAGAAGGTCTGGAATGCAGCCTAAGAAAACTTCACTGTAGAATCAGAAGAAGTGAGAGCAACAGATGTAGACTTAGTTGTCTTAGTCTATTTTGTGTTGCTATAAGGAATACCTGGGACTAATTTATGAAGAAAAGAGGTTTATTTGGTTCATGGTTCTGCAAGATGTACAAAGAGCTTTGTGCCGGCATCTGCTCTGGGGAGAGCCTCAGGAAGCTTCCACACATGGTGGAAGGATAAGAGGAGCTGAAGTGTGTGGACCACATGGCAAGAGAAAAGCAAGAGGGAGGGGAGAGAGGTGCTGGACACCATTTAACAATCAGTTCTGGTGGGAACAAACAGAGTGAGGACTCACTCATTCCTGAGAGGAGGGCACCACGCCATTCATGAGGGATCCGTCCAGCCCCATGACCAATACACTTCCCACCAGGCTCCACCTCCAACACTAGGGATCAAATTTCAACATGAGATTTGGAGGGGACAAATATACAAACTATATCAGCACTCATCAGGTTAAAGCAACCTGAAGCTTCTCCAGCTGATGAGACAGCAATACTCTGAGAAAAAAATTAAAGATCTTAAGATGAGACTATAACTATGGGGCATGAATACAAAAACAAACATGATTACATGCTTGTGTGTGGACAACCACGAGTAGACAGCTCCTTACACAATGACCTTTTCCATGGAATGGATCTCCACTTGGCAAGGTGAAGGCTTCCCACAGGACACTGCAGCTGTACTCGTAAAACTGTTAAGACTCACTCTGCTGGGCTTCCACCCTTTAATCTCATTGATTCCTTTTGTTTATCTGTATCCTAGCTACAAAGGAGAAACCTGATCTCCTCAAATAATCCTCATGGAATTTTGACATGACCAGAGATAAAGATGACAATTGTGATATCATGATAAATATGAAATTAGAAGCCAATATGTATCTATGCTTACTATGTGCCAAACATTAATTAATTGCTTTCTCATTTAGTCTTCACAAAAATGCTATTAAATAGGTACTATTATCATCCCCCTTTAATAAAAGGGAATTCTGATACTCAAAAATGGTTAAATAATTTCCCGAAGGTCATACACCAAGCAAATAATAGATCTAGCACTCAGACACGGGTCTTTCTGACCCCAGAGCACTGTGATCTTCACCATTATCACACAGTGTTTCTCAGAACTGTGGGGCTGGAGTCAGGAAAGAGGAGTAGGATAGAGACATAACTGTCACTTAACCCAGCCATGTGCCTCAGTTATCCATCTAAGGAACTCTCTCTTGGAGCCTATAATTTGCTAAAGGTGAAAAGTCTTCCACAGATGCAATTCCTAGTGAAAAGCTATCTGCAGGATAAGCACAGAGGATGTGAAATTGGATCTATCCATGTCGCTGAGTCTTCCAAGAAGTGGGTGTTTGCTACAAGATCAGAACACATTTCTAGAGTAACTCCTGGCATCATCTCAAAGAACCTTCAAGTCTTGACATATATAACTTTTAGACAGAAAGTAAATGAGGCAGAGAAAATTTTGCAGAAATTCACAGTGGCTGAATTTTTGGAACTGCTATTCACTACTCATCTGCTCCCTTGACTCTGAGATAAAAAGTCCTTTACAATAACCAGGATATGTTAGGAACAAAGTTGTGCTAACCTGGGGGAACAAGCTGAAAAAGCAGTGAAATATATTAATCTTCCCACTTGAGGAATTTGAGAAGAAGGAAAAAAAAAAAAGCCTGAATTTGCAAATCAAAGGGTACTTTTCTCTCCTTGTTAGCCCAAATCTAAAAAACGTTCCCAGCTTTGCACGGGTACACGTATCCACCTGCTGGAAAGTATAGAAAAACAATTAAATCACTCTGGAATGCATTCGTGGTGGATTAGATAAATCCTCTTCTCCCTGTCTAATTTCACTTACATCTAGGTAATATGACCCTGATTGCAAGAGCAATGCCTGGCAAATAAAAGCCACAGGAACGTTCAGTACCCGTTTATTATTCCATCATCTAGGCTTGACACACCCAAAAGCAAATGTAATTATGTACAACACCATAAACAACATGGTATCCTTCAGTTACTACTGTGGATAATTCTTAGTTTTAAGGGACATTATTGGGGGGAAAACAGGTAATGAAATTTCATATCTGGGTCCTAAGCTTTTCCTGAAAAGTGTACAAATATTTAGGTGCCAAGTTAGGAAGGAAATAAGAGAGAGGTGGAGAGAGAGGGAGAGAGGGTAGGAGGAGAGAGAGAGGTTCAAGGAAGGACAAAGGGAAAAAGTGGAACTGTGGCTTCTGTATTTTGTAAGCACAATGCATAACTAAGAATACGTTAAGAAGTTAGAATTACATTTTGAAACCTATTTAAAGATCACATCATTTAAATCATGATACATTTTTACATTCCCAAGTCCTTCCTACTTAAAATTTAAAAATATTTAAAAATATATATATATAATCTCAAATTTAGTCTTAAAAAGTTACGGCTTAAATGGAAAGCAATTCTTCAAATTCATGATGCTCACTCCTACCCACAATTTCTCAGTACACAATGTAAAGTTATAGTAAGATCAACTTTTCTTGGAGCAATTCCAAAGTTGAGCACGCATCAGTCCGTAGCTAATTTAACATCTATTGTCCGCTACCATAATAAACAGCCATATCACCTAAAACATAACTACTGCAATAGGAAATAAAAAACACAAAGACAGTATACAGCTACTGTTGATTGCCACCAAATGTGGTGGTAATATCAAGGAATTGAACTAATAATGTCACAGAACTCACAGTACGTTCAAGTCCAAGGTACCAGCTGCACACGGAGGCCAGTGCCACGTGTCAAACCAGCAGATGTCAAGAAAGCAGTGGTTGTAACGACAAGGTCAGTGTCAGCCAATAGAACTCATTGACAAACACTTGCCTGTGTCAGCTGCTGATATTGATGAGCTGCAAAGATGACAAAGCACTGCACAAAATATGCCCTCCTTCCTCCCTGCTTCCCCAACAACTCTGGACTGGAAATAGCAATGCATCTGTTATTTCAATCCCATCTGAATATATTAACCTATCTCGACCTTAACAGTGTTCTAAGAGAAACTCTGCCTGGAAATTGAGGGAAGCCCTATTTTAAAAGTTAATAAAAGTGCCTAATCTGACTTAATGGTTACAAAAGTATGTCACTCTTTCAAGTGATATAGATATGTGTATCTATGCATATGTATACTAATATATGTACAGATTACATCACTAAGGATTGACAGAAATGTCTTCAAGTTGAAAGCCTTAAGTAAAACACTCAAATTTACCATAGCTTCTACATTAAATTAAGCAGCATTCTCAAATTAATTTAAGCAATTTTGGTAAGTGTCATCTCTGTGGCAAGAACTGAGGAAATGAAAAAGTCTGTTTCTGTTCTCACTCATAAGCTTATGAGAAAGAGAGAGAGACAAACACGAAACATCACACAATGAGTTAACTGCTGTCCTAGTGATATATGAAAAAATACTATACTAATCTACAGATGGGGAGAAGATATTTGCAGGACACAAAATCAAGAAAGGATTAGCAAGCCAAAAGTATATTTGTGCTCTAAAATTCACTTTTTAAAAACAAAAAAATAATTAGCAAATTATATGAGGAGAAAATTCACAGAAATGTGAATGGCAAAAAAAAAAAAAAAAAATTAAAACCAACCATGAAAGATATTCAGTCTTACTAGTAACCGGGAAAATGCAAATTAAAACCATAGTAAAATTTCATTTCCTACTCATCAAACTGACAATAACAAATGCTGGCAAGAATGTGGAGCAACAGATAATGTGACATATAGCTAAAGGGAGAATAAATTGGTAAATCCACTTTGGAAAGCAGTTTGGCAATATTGCAGAAAAGGTGAATGTGGGTATGTCCTATGACCCCAAAATCCCTAGGTATGTACCCTAGAGAAACTCCTCCACCTGGCCCAAGAAATCACATCCTTGAATATTTAATTTATGCTTTGCATTAGGAAAAGAGAGAAAACAAGAAAATAATCTAAATACCCATCAATAGAATAAATATGTAATAATACAAAGCAATGAATTACCTAGAATTATATGTATCAATGTATCTTTAACTCAGAAACATAATATTGGAAAAATAATCAAATTACAAAAAAAACTATACAATGTCATAATAAAAAATGTTTCAAGAAATGCAAAACCTACTATATAGAATTTTATAGATGCTGACATATATAGTATTAATATAAAATGCTCACGAGAATTAGAAACTCTTAATCTGGCATAGTAAACTTGGCCAAAGTTGAGGAGACTGAGATAGGGAGAGATACACAGAAGTTTCAATTAACATTGAAAGTTCATTATTTCTCTTGGTCATAAAATACCAATTACATAAGCTCAAACATGCAACAAAAGCACAGGTAAAGGAAAAACTGGCCCTGCTTAAAGATAAACCACATTGACATTAAAATGAATAAAATGACTATGAGTGACCATGGATAGCAAAACATCTGCCAGGGAGGACTCAGGGCCTTAGAATTTCCTGATGAAAACATGTGGACTCCAGCACCGATTGTTAGGTTCCACTTGCTTTTCTGCTCATTGCCTTGCAGCTGAACCTCTTAACTGAACACAGTTGCTGATCTCAGATAGTCTATGCAATTTACACAAGCACTGAAGTCTCCCCTTTTCACTGCCACCATGGAGATGTGGGTGTTTCAGGATTAGGAAGGTAGCACCTCCCCCAGGGTCTCGCTAGGAAGCGCCCAGGGTGACTAGTGACTGCACAGGGCAGAGCAGAAGGATACACCAGTGCCAGCGAGTACCAGGGTTAGATGGAATGGTGAGAAGGCTGATCTGAAAAATGAAACAAGATAAAATAAAACAGCTCTTGGCTTGAGTCTTGAAGGGCACTTCAGGCCAAATCACAAAATCATGAATCTTAAGAGTTGAAATACAGCTTATTAGAGAACATTCTGTGAGGTCAGGGTGAGGAAGGTTGGGGGGAGGGGGTATAAAAGGAGCAGAATAAATGTTCTTTCACCCAGAGGAAGTCTTTCTTGCCCAATAATTGGTCTGGCTCAAGTTAAAAAAAAAAAAATACTGTACTTTCAAACTTTCTTCTAGTTCTTTGGGTAGTTGGCTATATACATATTTTATATACATATAAAAATGTGTATATTTATACATAAATTATACATACATAAATTTAAATTCTAAATATATAAAAAAGTTTAATTACATATCTTTTTATCATGTGAGTATATTTACCTGTAAATGTAAAACTGTATTGCTATATAATACTGAATATGATCATTTACAATTATTTTTGAATCTGACTTAGTCTATTGGCATTAAATACAAAATGTCATGATTTAAAAATAAGAATATACACATTCAAAGAGCTTATCATAGTACAAAACGATTGAGATCAGATCAGTTGCCAATCTCATTTTCTGTGATGAGGCAAGAAAGTTTAGGGTTTCCTGGAATTTGGGGGGAGAATGTGGAGTTTACATATTTATATAAACATACAAATTTTCCATCTGAGAAAGTCTAAGACTTCTGGGAAAGCCCAAAACAGGAAAGGAGGTTAAACAAAGAATCTACACTTCTGAATAATAAAGGAATATGAATTTTCAGGTTTAAAATCTGGAGAAGGTGAGGGAAGCAAAGGCACCCAGGAAGGATATGTTGGTGGTCTGAAATAAGAAGAGGGGCCAAGGGGAGAGCTCCTGGGGAAGGGGAATGGGGTTTGGAATTATGGGAAGGCAGGTGGCCAGAGCCCAAGTGAAAAAGCTCCACTGTGTGTGATGCCAGGGAAAGTTCTAAGAAAGTTCTAGACTCCGCACTCTGTTACTTCCCATCCTGTGCTATGCGGCAACCCACCTCCACTAACTCTCTAACCTGCAGTAAAAGTCAACCCCCAGCATGGTTTGGTGTTAGTGGTATTTGGAGGAATGCAGTACGTGGGACAATTGCTAATAGGAGATTTTAAAAAAACATGAAAAGAGGAAGTGAGACAACTAGAGGCTGACTGAGGTTCCAGTAAAGGAGGAACGGGGAGCAAGAGGTACAAAACTGAGGCTGCTTCTGCTTCTGGGGGATCTTTTAAAATATTCTGGGAGCCCTGAACTTCCCATAATATGGGGGGAGAGGGAAGAATCAAGCCCATTTATCTGGAAATTAAAGGTAAAGATGACATTTCAGAGGTAAAGTGCTTTAGAACATTCGAGACATCTGATCTGCTCTACTTATTATATTAATATATGTAAAAGGCTGGACCAATAAACCTCAAAATGTTTCCAGTGGTTTTCTCTGGATTATGAAAGTATGGATGAGGATTAGTATCTTTCTTTCTTTTCTTTCTTTTTTTTTTTTTCCTAATTTCCAAATCATATACTATAAAGCTTAAAATGAAAACCAAAAAACAAACATCATTAAAATAGAGAATAAACTCAAGCAATCATTTTAAATTTTTCCCACCTGTCGTGAATTAAGAAAACATACCCCCACAGTGAAAGCACATCCTTCCCATACTTGCATTAAAGAGATGCTTTACCTGCTCAACCCAAATCTCACCCAGCTAGCAACGTAGCACGGGAGCAGGCATTCAGCCCAGACAGATTCACCCATGAGGACTGTCTACTAGAAGCGTTTGCATTAAATTTTAGTCATACCCAATATAAAATATCATTATCTAGTGAAAACTCCATTTACTAGAGCATGCCTCAGTATGTTAGGGTGCCTAGTTAAATTTTAACTTCAGATAAACACCAAATATGTGTTTGGTGTAATTATTTTTCATCAAATATTTGGGATAAATATTTTAGTATAAGAATGTCCCAAATAGTTTGTGCAACACACTTACACTGAAAAGTTACTTGTTCTTTATCTGAAATTCAAGTTTAATTGGGCCTCCTATATTTTTATGTGCTAAATCTGGCAATGCTATTTCTGGGCCTTGTCCTAAGACTGTCACAAGTGCTAGAGAACTACTTAGACTACTTAATACCTGTGTTTTGTTTTGTGAGCATAAATTTTTAGGTGGAAAATAAAGAAAACAAATTGATTGCCAACCCATTTTAAAACACTGTTAACCTAATCAGTGGCAGTAAAGCAGTAGGTGAGCCCCACTGCCTGTCAGGAGAGGTAAATGGGGCCAGTTGAAACATTTCTGTCAAAATGACAGTAGGTCTTGTGGGCATACAACCTATTCAGGTCATCATTCCATTTTTCTGTTAAATTACTGAGTGAAAGTGAGAACAGCCTGAACCACAGCAAAGTGGATTCTAGATACGGAAGCTTTTAATTTTGACCTGCATGTAAAGCTATTTATCTCATCTATGAAAAAAAAATATGCTCCATAATCCTCAATAATAGTCTAAATAATTCAACTATATGTCTGGCAGGAAAACATATGTCCTGAGCCATGTGTTTTGAAGATAAATGCTCTTGACTGAGTTCTATCATCTGCTTCTTAAAGCATGTGCTTGCTTGCAAACTTTATAAATTCTGTGCCAAGATCAGTCAATGTTCTAAGTTTATGCAGCTATTAGTTCCAGCCCATATTGACACACGGCATTTGCCTTTTTCTAATGTTAATAAGATATACACTTTCCAACTGCTATAGAGGGTGTAGTTTCAAAAGCCTCCTGCCCTTTTTAATTTTTTAAGGTGAAAAAAAGTGAGTTTGGTATGTTTTTTAAGAAAAATCACACATAATTATTTTTTAATATTGAAGGATTGCATGGAGTCTATTTTTTATAGATTTGCCAGTAATGGTCTAAATGAGGGGCCTTCAACTAAGGCTCAAGACCAATGTTGGCCTGTCACCTAATTTTGGAAATGAAATTTTACTGAAACACAGCTACACCCTTTCATTTTTATATTACCTTTTGCTACAAAAGCAAAGTTGAGTAGTTATAGGCAACAAAGCCTAAAATATCAACTATCTGACCCTTTATACAAAAGATTTGCCAACCTCTGGTCGAAATAGATGTTTACTAACAGTCAAGGGCACTGATTACTCCCCTGGAACGGATTTGGATATATTGAGGATAGTATGGCAGCCGTGATAATTTAGGCTTTGTATAGCACAGAGAGATAAAGTCTAACACTGAAAAAATGGGAAAATGTCTGGCAAAGCAACATGAAAAAGAGTAAATCTGATGAAAGGAGCGCTCTCATTTATTCCAACACAAAAGATATTCTCAGTGGATCATTCACCTCAGTCCTTTGCTCCTAGACTAGAGCAAGAAAATAGTTATCTAGTTCGTATAAGAATCAGGATAATGATCCAGTTTGATTTTTTTCTTCTTTTTTTTTTTTTTTCTTCTTTTTTAAACTAAAAATCCTCTAAAGTTCTAGCCTCTGGCCAAATTCCTCCCCTGGAAAACACTAACCTAAATCAAGCCTAGAAACAATACCAACTAGTCTCCATGGTCAGTTCGTACAGTTTCATTCCGGGCATACAAAAGATGCATATTTTTTATGCAAGTCTTTTCAGATGAAATCATATTCAGGCTTCGATTTTGGTGGTGCCTCCAGGAGGCCGTGCAAAATTTAGCCATCCAGAGGCAATCTCCTGGGCTGCTCTCCATTTCTAACAGGAAACATTGCAAACATTGGCTACAGGCATGCTACCTTTCAGAAAATGTGTGTATTACATTGCATTTCTATTAATTAAGCCCTACTTGCAGTACCCTAGAGATACTTTTGTTCAGAAATGGGTCCAATAGCCTTTCCAAATTATAGGTCCAGACTCTTCCCCACTACAGTTGTGGCAGGAGGAGCGGCGAAGGCTACAAATGCTGCTCACTCTATTTAGACAGAGCCCAGGGACCTCGATCTGGTTTGAACTGGGCCTACACATTATCTACACATTGCCGATGTTTGCACTTTCAGCATATGAATTTTAGTTAGATTTATGCTCCTCTGGGGAGGCTTTATAAAGGTTAATGAAGACTATGGTAAGGAACCTTAGGTTTCCTCATCCTAATACACTCCTTGGTACATCCATTGAATCCAAGTTCTTGGGAAAAGGGATGGGCAGGTGTTGCAGGGAGAGGCCAATGCTTCACCAGAGAGATCAGAAATCTGTCATTCTAATGCTTACCAGAGCAGTAGGCTTTAGTAGGCTAAAAACCAGTGAAATGTTTCACCCTAATATTGAACAGCAGCCTTAATTGGGATCCAATTTAACTTCTTCATGCTCTTTGTACCATTTGTCAGCCATAAAAAGAAAATAAAAAGGCTCTGTAATGATAAAATATACATATTACATATTCAAAACCCTCCTTTAAGTGTAGCAAAATTTGAGTAATAAACGCGAGTCTGGGGTTGGCTTTGTGGACTGACCTTTGAGGGTGTTACCTGGAAGAGTAAGAAAGTTCCTTGTAAGCAGCAGCTTTGGTGCTGGACACTGTCATTGGGAAAACTACCTTGGTGGCTGGAGAGACCAGGAGACAATATGGCATAATAGGAAACTGCTCTTTGTGAGATATCTCTGAAGTGGCATCTTGACTACAGACCTATACAAGTGGTGGTCAGAAAAACAATTGTACTTTCACTTTTTAAAACACTTACAATCTGGAAGGATGCATGATGGAATCTCTAAATATTAGTTACAATAATCACTAGTATTTATTGGTGTGTACTAGGCAGCATTGGTAAGGCTTTTCGACATTTACCAGACTCATAATGGCAACCTTATTTGTAATTATTGCACACTTCAGAGTTGTTTTGAAGAATTTGATCACATTGGTAAAAGTCCTCATGTGGTTATTAAAAGGCAACTAACCAATCACAAATCCACCTGGACAAAATCCACAGTAGACAAATACAAGGACAAATAAGAATAAAATTACCTTGAATGAAAATTCAGCATGAGGCACATAGACATTTCCTTCATTATTAATCAGGGTTTAAGGAATTTTTTTCCTCAAACAAACATAGTAGGTGATCTTTTCCAAATGAAGAAGTTAGAAAATTTGGGATTTATTAGCAAATTTAAGAACTTCTGTCTCTATAATAATAACTTCGATTTATTGGCTGCTTTCAGTGTACCTGGGGTTTACATCTAGTGTCTCTAATCCCTCACAGGCCTGCAGGCATTAGATTATTCCCCCATTTTATAGATGGGGAGACTGAATATTTTGCCCAAGGTAGCATAACTCACAGATGACACAGCTGTGCTTTGAACTCAAGAGTGATAACCACACGGTTGGCCTAATTTTTTGATGCCACTCTGCCTCCCCAGATATGTGAATGCTTTGTAGTAAACAGAAGTTTCCAGTATAAACCCTGGAACAAGAAGACATACCCATTAATTTGCATAAATTAAGCCAAACCCTGGCTATTTTCACTTCTATGCAAACCTCCTCAACCTAAAACATTAAAATGATTAATTTTTCAGGAAGACAACTGAACTGAGATACCTGCACTATCATCGAAAGATATTTATTTTTTTTAATGAGAATATGGGAACCAACAGAAAAAAATAGGGTATGGCTTCGATTTCACTTTTCCTCAAGAAAGGCAAAGCAATCGCATGCTCATTCAGCTCCCAAACCATGTGTTGGGCTTCTGGTGTTTAGCAACGGAATTCTCCTATTCCAATTCAATTCACACATCTGCAAAGTATAGGTGGGTTCCAGAGCTGAACACTCAGCACTACTGTAAAATCAATTACATATTTCTACCTAGCACAGCAGGAACGTACTGGAAGCCATTCATCAATAGTGCTTCAAAAAAAAAAAAAAAAAAAACCCTTGTCAATTTCAAACCTAAAACGATAACAAACTTGGTGGGAATTTAGTTTTTAAAACTGTCGATAAGCATTACCCAAGAAAGTGTGGCTCAAAAGCAAATGGCTGGAGGGAAAATCAATCACAAAAATGTAAACTTGGGTTGGTTTAGCACAGATTAAAAATGTGAATTCATGATTCCTGGCCCATTCCTTGCCAGCTTGTAAGAATTTTTTTTATTATAAACTATGAATAGTTAATAGCAAGCCTGAAAATAAGTAATTAAATATAAATAAGTGAATGTGGATGCACCTCCATTTAGCTGTGTCTTTACTAGAGGAATTTAAATTCACATTCTCGTGAAAATTTGAGATTCAAATTACAATCAGAATTGCAGAGATTAACAGTAGTTTTAGAACTGGGCCTGTCCTCTAGGCTAATGGTTTTTAAAATCTGCTTCCGGACAGCAGCATGGCATTACCTGAGAATTCGTGGGATGTGCAAATTCCCAGGCCCTACCCCAGACTTGCTAAATCAGGAACTCTGGAGGTAGGGCCCAGGAGATTAAGTTTTAACAAGCCTTTAGGAAATTCTAAAATCTGACAACCACTGTTCTAGGATCCATAAACTTAGTGACCTAGTTTACAAGAATTGGTTAAAAATGCATGCATCTGGGACTAACTAAAGGAAAAGTGAATTACAATTCACAACTTGCAGAAACTCGAAGTTTACTTGAAAAATATTTTGTTGCTGTCTTTCCATAAGAATATACTAAATGAAGGTACTGAAATTCCCAGTCTAATTCACAAAGCCAAATCAACTTATAAAATTAGAACTATCATACTAAAAAACACTATTTAATAGGTATCCTAACAGAATGTCCTTCCGGAAAAGGCAATATGGAAGCCTGAGAGCTGATAACGTGGGGATGGCTAAGATGTAGGAAGGCTCAGCTTGCTACTGCAAAAAGGTACCCCAAGTCCCACCCCCACCCCTCCTACCCCCACTGTCAGGCCAACCCCACTGGGGCAGAACAGAGTTTGGAAGTTGGGCGAGGTTGCAGGGGAAGGGTTGCTGAGAATGGGTTCTGCCTGGCAGGAGAAGAGAGTGAGTGATGACGGCACCGTTGGACCTGTGATAATGTGGGGCCATGCAGAGGGAAGAGGGTGGCAAAAATCTCCAGGGATTTCAAGGCTACTGGTTCCCAACAGAAGCTGACAAAGAAAAAAAGGAATGTTTGAAAAGCATCTATTTGCATCTATGGGCTGTTTGTTCCTCTGTCATTTGTAATCGGGGAAGAATGAAATCTGAAGAGCTTTAGTTCATCGATGACTCAAAACACACAAAATATTCACAGAAGGAAGGAGAGCAAAATTACTTCTGATGACAGATTCAGACAAGTCTTCATGTTTCTACTCTGCTTAATAAGTCTCAGAGGTATCGCAATGTAAAAACCAAAGTATGCTTCAACAGCAGAATCTTAGCAAATTCCAGAAAACTATTGTTTATATGAATGGACACTACCATAAACAGTGCCTCATTTAATTCACAATGTGGGACAGTGTAAAGCAGCTAGAACTAACTTCATTCTGAAACAGAAAAGGCAGATGCCTAAATCATGGGGTTGGAAGTTCAGTGGGAAGGTTTCTCCACTTCCAAATTATGAAACATGGCTCATGAAGTAAGATATTTTAAAAAACAAACATATATTCATATGAATGTTGTCACCTACAAAGATGTTACCTTGGGGAGTCTATATGTCTATTTAAAGTTTCTGCCATTCCTTCAAAATATTTTTGAAATTTCTCTCTTGGAATTAACTGAAATTGATATAAATTAAACCTAATTTATATTTTTAAAATGTGTTCCATTGCCTTAAATTTACACCTTTTCAAAAATCCTAAGCAGGTTAACTCATTATTACTTTTAACTCTTTCTAAAAACAACATTCTCTGTTGAAAGACAATTCATTATAGACTCAAAAGATTAAGACTCTAGCTATGGAAAAAATAGAGGAAAAATTCTTCTCCAGGAAGTTTTTGGAAGTAGCAATACCATGCAAATATGACTACAGCTTATTAAGGTAACAATTTCAAGAGAGAGAGCATTCGTGCATATTCAAGTTTGTCATGTTCATTAAAACATACACAACTGTTACAGCAAAGCAGATATATCCTCATAAAAGACCATACAGTCCTTGAAATTTCAATATTGTAAATTTATTATTTTGTATAAATTATGTCTTTGTCCCTCAAGGTCTTTTATAAAAATACAAATACCCAGGAGAGAAACAATACATTGTTACCTATATTTTATAGCAGTGGCTCTTAACTCTATCCAAAGTGTTCATCTTAATTCCATCTAAGGAGTTCATGAATAGAATTCAAGGGAGACATGACAGGGAATATATTGCATTTTGTTTTTATTAATCTCTAATTGAAATTTAATATTTCCTTCAATTACAAATACAATCAACCAACTTCTATAGAATTAGCCCTATCTGTGACTTTGATACCTATGAAAATCGTAGATATTTTATATCACGCTACAAGTGTTGCAGGTATAGCAAAATATCAATTGTTCTTATCACTGTTTTGAAATCACAATCTTAGAACTATTTCTGAATCTCGCTATTTTAATGCATGAATAAAAAAGCACATATTCCTATGTCATGATTTTTAAAATATCTCAGGCTCAAAAAAGGTTAGGAACCCTTGCCTTATATAATGAGTTAATTTATTACACTGATTTTCTCTTTGACCAGGGCAGCAAAAAAAATCACAGGATATCATTATACCTGTGAAAAAGTTTCCTCAAGGTTAGAAGGCAAATTGTGCATGTTATAAATTGGACACACCCTACCTTTTCCAGAAGCAAAAGCATCAACATGGTTCTACAGGCACATTGCATAAACTGTCAGTTTGGAAATTATTAGCAGGATACTGCTTTTATGCCTCTGTGGCCAAAACGTAAGCAGAAAAATCTATGCTTAAAGCAATCTAGTTTAACAATTTAGCATTATCTAGGATATTAACCATGGGAGAGAGGAAGAAAGAAAAAATGAAAAATCTAACATACTATCAAATTGTGCTAGACTCAGCATGATACTAAGTCACTGCGAAAATTGAAAGAGGAACAACAAAAATTAGGAGTGAGGCAGAGAGACTGACTATGGGATAAGTTGATAACTGTCTTAGTAAGCAGCAAAGCAGTTACGCATGGTTATCAAGAACAGCCCATACTTTAACACTTCACACTAAAGAGAGCAATTATTTGGTGTGGCAGTCTGCCCTGGGTTCTTGGTGTGCTCTTGGCCAAAGAATGACCAGACACACCAAGTGTCAAGTCCAAACTATTATCTTGGAAAAATCACCAGCAGGACCAATATGCTGTAGTAACCCCAGGCAGGAAGCAGTTTCATTTGAGCACCTCTTTATTGTAGAACAAAACAAATCTGTCTCCACGAGTGGAAGGAGACAGACAGACTCACACACTCACCCACCCAGCCACCCACTCTCTCTCTCTTTCTCTTTCTCTGAATTCTCAGATTGTTTCCTTTCATTAGCCCAGCTCTCAGGAGGTGTGGGATGTTATCAAATGATGGACAGGTGTCCTCAAAATTCCATCTGCGTATACATGAGCTCCCTCTCCTTCTCTGAAAGCCAACCTGGGAGGATGAACCACAATGCAGATTCAAGCTAATGGCATAATAATTACCCTTAGGTTACTCTAGGTCACTTTCTAAATCCTATCATACCTGGGCTGGGGAATTCCCTGATTGATAGAGCATTCCCTCCTTGCCCAGGTGTAGCAGTTGCTCAGGACAGGATTAAGGGTGGGGCAGCACCAAAATGGAGTGCCCACCCTGAGCCTTCCTTCCGGGTGGAGCAATTGCTTGAGACAGCACCAAAGCAGGGAACCATTATCCCGAGAAGAGCCACAGATCCTAACTATCTACCTAACAGTTTAAACCAAAAAGTAACAGAAAGGGGAGAAAATGGAACAAAGTGAGAAACTGTACAGTAGAAACATTGTCACAAAGATAAAAAAAAAAAATCCTTAGCAAAACAGATTGTTGAGTAAGCCAAAAGGAATCACCTTTTGCCTTACTCAAAATAACCTCCTCACATTTTGCCAGGTTTTTCCACCATAACTTTCAAATAATTATGTTGACAAATTCTTACAGTACCAAAGAGAAATAAGAAATAATTTAAGCTTGCTTTGTGGTTCAGTCTATTATGCCTGAAATGAAAATACAGCTGATGTGAGTTTTTTTTACAAAGACGTATTTTCTTAAATTTTTGAGGAAAGTTGGCCATCCATATCCATGAGTTTCACATCCCTGGATTCAACCAACTACAAATCAAAAATATTTGAAAAAAAATTGTGTCTGTATTCTACATATCCAGGTCTTTTTTCTTGTCATTATCACCTAAACAACAACTCTTTGCATAACGTTTGCATTGTATAGGTATTATAAGTAATCTAGAGATGATTTAATGTATACAGGAGGATGCACATAGATTATATGCAAATACTATGCCATTTTATATAAGGGGGTTGAACATCTGCAGATTTTGGTATCCACAGGAGGTCCTGGAACCAATCCCCCACAAATACCAAGGGATGACTGTACTTTAATTTTGAGATAAGAAGCACTATTTTGATCATCAAGCAATTGTAAAGGTCCCCAGCTGAAGGTGTATATGTTAATATATTTGTTCTATTTGTTATCTGTAAACTTTCCAACAACAAAAATTAATCCATTTAATTGGGAAGAAAAGGATAACATTCTCTGAATAATCTCAAAATTATATTAAGAAGAAATAAATATATTTCCTAGATCTATTAGTAATTGAATAAATACAACAGTTTAAAAAATAAAATGAACTTTAAGTGAAGTTGCAACTCTGAATTGCAGACCTGAAGACCCAGCAGGAACTGTTAGGACACCTAGAGCACCATTGGACATGAATGAGGTGACCTTCTGAAGAGTCCCTGTATTAGTCAGGGCAATCAACACTAGCTGGGTAAAAAAATACCACCAATATCTCTGAAGGGGGTGGTATGAATGTAAAGCACACCTGTAAGATTGTCTTCTTTCCTAGGATGTCTTCCCACCTGACTACTCTGGGAGTTGACATGTTCCTTCATAGCTCCTCCACCTGGCAACACATGGGTAGAAGCACACCTGCCTCAGGTGCGATTAATCACAGAAATAGACAGTGGAGGATAGTGGGGGCTCTGGAAAAAGATAGACCCAGAATCAAATCCTGAGTCCAAGTCCTGGCTCTGAGATTTACTAGCTGGTGAAGCTGGGCAAGTTAACTAACTCTTTAAGTCTCAACTGTATCATATATCAAATAAAAGTTATAGTTCCCATCTCATAAGTTATTGTGAGAAACAAATTTGAAATGTTGAAGACTGTGTCTGATAGGAAGTGCTCCATTAATTATTTCCTTAGTCCATGTTCAGGATTAACATCTGATTTAAGCTGGACCTACAACAACTTTCTTTCGGATTTTTAAATTGGAAAATGGATTGTTGAAACCCATCCCCTTTGGATGGCAGTGTGTTAAAACATACAATTGAGAACCATGGCAGCCTGTTCTCAGCCACATGGCAGCCCTGGTCTTCAGTGGGAACGAAGGAAGCTGACATGAAGAAAGAAGCAAAGATGGGTTCTCAGGAATAACCTGCCTGCTGCAAATGTTCCTGAAGGCCTGTGCATTCCTAGCTCAGCTGAGGTCTGGATTTTCCATCGGGGCTTAGATGTGTGTGTTTGAGCCGAAAGTATATAAAGTTTGATCCCTTTCATTTGCACACTGTCCTGATTACCATGGCGAAGATATCTGCAGTTTTATGGCATTCTGGATTCTAGATTTCCTCAATCTCCAGCTACAATGTCCAAGATATACACAGGACAGCTTTTAAGTTCCCTGCCCTTGTGCTGTGAATATTAAAATATAGAATTTACCTCAGGCTGTGAGCCCTTCAACCTAAGAGAATCTCAAAATGCTGATTGCCTGTTTAGAAAAGAGTAGTAAAATTTAGGAGAACTTGGAGAAAGTTATCAAATCTAATTCTGGAAAGTGAATTGAAATGAACTGATGATTTTACAGAAGTGAAACTTTAATGTCTATTTCTAAAGAATATGCTACTTTAAGGATCCTGCAGAAGCTGCAGAAGGTTAATTAGGGACACTTCTAAAAGAAAGAATTAAAGTGTCAATTTTGGATTTTCCCCTTTGTTTTATTTCTGCACTAAGTGTATATTTTATTGAACTTGGACATTTAATTAATGGCAACTATCAAACAGCATGTCAAAGTCAATTTCTGTCTTCTTTTTATCAATTTCAGTGTATTTGATTAATTCAGCTGCAAATACATACAATATCCTGAATTAATCTTGGTGTCATGCTAAAGATCAAATGCCAACTCATGAATTTTAAAAAATTCATGCTAGTTCTCCTATTAATCTCAACCTCCTTCTTCTCCAGAACAGTTTATGCCTTGAGAAATAAATGCCTTCCATAAATTACAGTGTGTTTGCTTTCCACAAGGGTGTTGGAATTTCATAAGGTTTCCCAAATATTTTCGTGTGTCAGTGTCACTGATAAAGGTTAATTAGCTCAAGCAATTATTTTTGAAAATAAGTCTCATGGCCTTAAAATGGAAATGCAAATGGAACTTTTTCTTTTGGATATTACTCATGTTGAATAATGATTTAGGTTGGTTTAAACTAAATAAATCATCACTTCATCAAAGTAATCTCGTTTTCCCCTTATCTCCCACATTATTTTTTGGATGAAGTATCATTTTCTCATTAGTATTAGATTGATCTGTGGTCATGTGTTATTTCCCTCATTAGACTGGAAGGAGACTGTGAGTGTGGTTCATGTATTCCTGTAGCTGCCACAGCAACTCACTGAGTGTCTTACACACAGTGTTTGTGGAAGAAACAAATCACCTGTGAAAAACCATTCTATTTCTCATTAAAGTATAATAATATAATGCTGGAAGAAACATCCATTGCCTTCCCTCGGTCAGTATCTACCTAAACTCTGCTTAAACTGTCCTCCCTAAGTAAGCAAATTTAGCGTTATGTTATACGGTGTGATCTAAATACCAGAAAAGTCCAATTGCTCCCACGTATTCAGAAGGTTGTGCACATGTGTGCACACACATACACACACATACTGCTTAGAATTTCTTTCCAAAATGAGGGAGGAAAAGTCCATCAGCTGTTTATACATCAATTTGAGTTACTTTATTCAAATTATGTATTTCCTAGAGCTTCAGGAATTAGGATAATAAGGGTTTTATGAGACAAAAATGCAGCACATATTTAATGCTGATAGAATAGAAATTTTCCTGTTATTTTGAGGACGCCCAGCTATGTGTGTGCACATGTATGCCCATGGGTATCCTGATACATAGAAATGTTTAAGTCTTTTAGTCGATAAAATTCAAATTTTGGAATTTATTCTAAGTAAATAATTTGAAAAATTAAAAAAATTCAAAGACATTCTTAACAGTCATAACGACAGATTAAAAGAAAATATAAAAACAATCTAAATAGCCAACATAGGAAAATTGTTCAACAAGATTTATGCAGCAATTTGATGAATGATTCTGTCTAAGGTAAATGTAAAAAGGATATATAAAATGATGTTGAGTGGACAAAATAAAATATAATATCATATATACATTTTAATTACAACTACATACAATTTCATTTGTATGAAAACTGAAAGAGATTGTCAAAAATGACAACGTATACAATTATCAAAGTCAGAAATCCATTTGCTGCCATTGAAAACACAATATAAGTAAGTAAAAACTATTAAATCCACAAAAAGTTTGACATAAGGGGAGTTGAATGAACATTTAGGTTGACTAGGTAAGTCAGGGGTGGCCTAGGCTGATGTTCCAGGGGTGGTCTGGGTGGCCTGTGGGAGGAAGACTGGAAACACAAGAGCGTGGAGGGCATCACAGTCCACCAAACCATTGCAGATGCTGTCCACGATTGATCTGCCTGAAGCATCCCAGAGAGGCAAGGGTCTTCTTTACAGGAAAAGACTTCATAACCTCATTTAGAATTAATCATAAGTCTCACTGATACATTCTTCTTTATATTTCCTCAAATGCCCTTATCCTGCTATTTAAGACTTTAGTGAATTGCTGTTCTGTAGAAATAATTATTTAGTTAGCATTCATCCTTGGTGCAAATCCCTTTATACATTTAGTAGTATCTTTGAATATGCATCTAAATCCTCTTTAAAAGAAAAGAACTCTATTCTTGATTCTTTTTTAATTAGAGGTGGCTTCAGTGCAATCAAGAAATGATAATTCTTTATAATTTAGTCCTAATAACGAGTAAACACATAATACGCGCATTTATTGGGCACCATTCTAGGTGTTTAGCATGGAACAATTGACTTTAGCCATAAAACAACCATGATTTAGGTAGTTTTTTTTTCCTATTTAGGTAAAGAAACCAAGGGGCAAAGAAGTTCATTGTCCAAGATTTTACAACTTAGTTCTAGCAGAGATTTAGACCAACTATCTAAATTAAGAGCCGCTCAGTCACATTCAATACTGCCTCTCTTCAGCCCTTAACTGCTTCCTGTCAAAAACTCATGAGTCTTATACTGAAAACCGGGAGAACTGTAGAATTTAAATACTGAAATTTTAAAATCACGAGTCTTAGGAACCTCGGATATATATATTAAGGGAGATTCCCTGTTCAGCAGCTGCTTGGTAATTCTAGATTCTCCCAAACCTGAACTCAAGAAGTGACAATATGGTACATGTACACAGTTAAACTCCCTAATGCTTCAAAAGTTATCAACTGGTGAAGATGAGCTACTTGGCTTAGTGTAAATTAACTCTTTTGTCTTAGGTTCTCCTGAATTGCCTTTTTCCTCAAATTCCTTTTTCAAAAAAAGCCTGCAAGCTGACCTTGACTCACACAGGAGGAAATATGTTTATCTTATTTAGTTACCAAAATTTGAGGGGGCTTTTGAAAAAGACTTTTGAGTCTCAAAATACTTACACGGTCTTCCTTACAGCACTGACATATTAAATATGCATATTGTAGGCATTGCTGGTTCAGGGGAGCAAGTTGAAGGGTGACAAACCTCCAGGCTGCTATATTTTAATCATCAACAGCCAGTGGCCTAATACTAGGGAAACCTTCAAGCTTCTAATGCACCTTTCCCCAGAATGGAATAAATCTAATCACATGCCTTGGGTTACAAATAAATGTGTACCTTGTTAACTCCTAACCCTGGGGATTGATTGGAACCAAACACACAAAACAGACATATAAGTAAAAAATGAAGCAGGATCCACCATTATTTCTCAGTTTCTTATTTTATTACATGATTGTCTATTCTTCTAAATCAGAATTATCCCCACACATCTGAATTATTTCCAAATTAAAACCAACAAATTTTAGTAGTTGGAAAATCAGAGCTGATCAATACTATAACCTCAAGCAAGGGAAGGCCACACAAGGACAATTGCTCAAGCAGGTTTAACTTGTTTTCAGTTAAATACTAATTGAAAGTTTCTGATAACACAAATTAATTTGAAATCATAAGTGTCCTTTCTAACTCTTTAGATTGTACCAATTAACTTCAGCATAGAATTCTAAAAGCACACAATGGATTCACTAATCACAAATATCTGCCTTGAGCAAAAAACAATTTAGAACCAGATTTTCATTACTATATATACTAAGAAAGCCAATACACACACACACACACACACACACACACACACGCACACACCACTGCCCTAGTTCTGCCTCTCCCCATTCCATCCCATCTAATCATGTCTATTTTTTAAAAGCTTAGAATTTTTAGAATGAATTTACCTTGAGCAAATTTACTTACCATAATAATATTTTACCTGATAAAGCAAATGGTTTAAATTGCTTAATGCCTATTTGCAGTACATTTATACTTAAATGATAAGCAAGAAAATTAATCACATGTATAAAATTAGCATGCCATTGTTAAATACGCCAGTCATAAATCTTTACCACATGCCAAATATTTCCTATAAATATTACAAAAGGAGTGAGCTTCAAATGGAATTTTTTCTCCAATTAATTTTTAAAAGTACACATAGACTCCACCCAACAACACACACACACTGATGCAGAGAGTATTAGGAGGTTAAAAGAGGTTAAAAGAGAAACAAGGTAATGGGGGAAAGGGAGAGGAACTGTGAGATCTGGAAAAGAAGAAAAAAACCGTACAATTTGCCCATTTTAATTCTAGCCTTGCACATTCATTTATTCATTTAACAAACGTTTATTGAGCAGCCACTAGGTGGTAGGCACATGACCTGGTCTCTGTTCAAAATATGTATGTAACTCCAACACTCCTGGGAACAGAAAATGCCAAAGCCCTGCTTTATGGGAAAGGTGAGTAAATCAGATTACTGCAAAGAGTTCAGAAGACTGAGCAATTAGAGACTAGCCTAGACTATAGACAGTGTTCAAGTCTACAGGAGTTTTGATGTAATCATGGAGGAGATCCTGGAAACTTTTCAGATAAGGAAATTGCTTGATTTATTGCAAAGGTGCTTTGAGGGCTGTTGACCTGTCTATAACTTGCATAGTGGAATGCAGAGAATACTTGGCAAAAGGCCCTCAAAATATCCCAAAATATTAGTTGTGGAGAGTGGATAAATTGAATTTAAACAACCCATTACAGGAAGCTTTGTCAGAACTTAACAACAGGGGAAGTGAGTGCTAGGAAAACGGGAAAAGGGAAAATTGAGACTGAGATAATAAGGGTTCCATGAACACAAAAAGAAAGGAAGAACAGCTCATTTTGGGAGAAATAATAAATTAGAATAAAGTTTGGACTGGAAGTAGGGAACTCTACAAAAAGAAAATACATAGTTCTAATATTGAAAATAAGTGATTCTCTGCTTTGGTTCCTTTGCCCCTGTCACTTTGATGGGGAAGGATTAGAATTTACGTCTCCGTACGCTAATACCTTTTTGATCATGAAGGTGTCTAGTGTAAAATCAGGTCAGCTGGAAAAGATTTCAGAAATCTCCTAAAATGAAATGTTTAAAATGTGTAGAGCGAAAATAAGTACATTTCAAAGCAAAGACTTAAAGGCAGTAGTTTAAAAAAATATATAACCAACTTGAGAAAGTAATGGGATTGACACAAATCCCTAGGCAACCCTGCAGCTATAAACCAACTAGGACTTCTAAACTAACCTTTGCTTTATTGCCTCACCCTTTCTAAGATTTTTCCTGTCAAATCCTATAACACTCTGATACATTCTTTAGTCTTTCACATCTGCGTTGCTAATATTATTATAATACAATTTGCATATATTTTTAATCTAATTCCTCTTTGGTGTAAACTCCCTGAGGGTATCCGTAATATATTCATTGTTGCATCTCAACATTGGTACAGTGTTTAATACCTAAGTGGTCTCATTTACTCAATACCATTTAAATTCAATTTGTATGTTTTACCTCTGGAATTATATAAATTCTTCAAAGTTTGGAGCCTGGTGCCTACTATGAAGACTTGAGCATAATGGAATAATAGTGACAGTGGTTATTGGTTTATTTTACCCACTTTACATTTAGGAAAGAACATATACTACTGCATTTAATCTTCAAAGCAACACAGTGAACCAAGGTTTTATTTGCATTCGTGGATGAGGAAACGAGCTCACAGTTTAAGGAACCAACTCAGGACTACATAGCTGGTTAGTACGGTCTAGCCCTCAGCTTTCCCCTGATACAGTTTTGTCCACTGCTGATCTGGTCCTTGTCCTCAAGAAAAGTCACTCAGTGAACCTAGCCATCTCCATTTTCTTGCCTCCATCCCCTTCCTGAGCCGGTTGTGTTTCTACCATGGTGAGATACCGACCAAGCAAAAGCAAATCAGGAAAACTGCTCAGATGAGTGAAATTAACAAATTGTTGGCTACAGCTTCTAGGATCCCTGACACATCTCCCAAATATCTCACCAATCCCTTTGGAGCTTTTGTAAGCTTTCCACCATTGTCTGCATCAATAATGACTAGACTTGTGAAACACAGATTTAATATTTTTAGCCAAAAAATTGGTAAAAGTCAAAGCCTCTGTTGTGTCCCTAATCAAGGTCCCTGGACTTCTTTCCTATTTGCCTCCATCTGATTTCCAGCGTAGGCATTGTTGTTAGGTAAACATTGGTCTCTTCGTGTCTTCTTTATCAAATATATATATATATATATAAAAATTTTTCTCTATTGTCTGTTTTCCATGCTCATACTACAATTGATCTTCCTTCTTTCTATCATTTCTAACTCCCTTCTTGCCAATTTATTTTTCTATGTAAACTTTTTATTCTCTATTCTGTTTTGCAGTTATCTAGCTCCTAAAATAAGAAATTAGAACAATTATTACTTATATAGCCCTTCACTGATTTGTTGCCCTTGATAGTAAAAATATTTCCCATTCCCATTCCATAGATTTTCATTTTCATCTAAAGATATCTAAATATTATTGATATATGTATTAGCTGAATGACAAGAGGCATCGTAAATGAGATAGCGTAGCTTACATCAGAATACACAGTGGGAGTCCCGTCCTACAACTCTAACCTCTGCACATAATCACTAACCATGTAGCCAAGGAACATTATCACCCAGCTGAGATCTGTTTCCTGTTTTCTCTGACCTGGACCTTTGGAGACATTTAGAAATATTGGTTTTTAACAGTGAAAGGCCAAATTACAACACCAGTAAATAACTTCTCTACTAAGGTTTCTTACATCTCAGTTGAACTTGTTAAGAAGAAAGCGTTGCTAAAATAACTATGATTCAGAAAAATGTCATTTAAGTGTGAAGCGCTTTAGAATTTTGGCAAGAATGCCATATATTTAAGACATAGCATTGTCATCTTTAAATAGAAGAGTAGATAACTATAGCTTTCAGCAGCTCTGACGGTATCTAGGAGTTTCAGGGAGAATACTTGAAGCTACATAAGATTTCTCCAGACACACGGTAATTTGTCATTTCTACTTTTCCACTACTCTATATATTTATAAAGTGAGTGCAATAATATTATACAGGAGCATTAAATTTACAGTCTTAAAAATCTTCAAACAAAAGTCTACTTTTATAGACAAAATCTGGGGGGAAATCAATACACACTCATTAAGAGTGAAATAGATCTCATTTTCAATCAATCAAGGTTCAGAACATTTTGAGAGCTAGAAAGGAAGTAACCATTAGAAAAATGAATCTAAGTTTAGTCATTCTAATGGAGTGATTATTCTGTTCATAAACTAAAGTAATAGATAACAGGGAAAGTTAGACATATTCACTGCTTTTTTTCTCTAAATGTCCATTAGCTAAATAACCAAACACTATTAAAAAAATGCTAGCTTTTAGATGTGCCAATAATACTAACCTTGTTATTTATATCAGCAGGATATGAAAAGCAATATTCATTAACTGTATGAGTTTTGTATCTCCATATATCATTCTGCTAAAATGAGAAATTTGGAGATGATTATTTCCCACTGATCCTCATATTCCAAAATTTTACGAATTGCCATCAAATTTTAATTCATGTCCTATTTACTCAAGTAGCTTTCACCCTCATATATTAGTCCCCTCTTGATTTTGAGAATAAAATGGAAGTACTAAGGGGAATTAGTAACAGTACTATAATAGGATTATGGTGAGGCACACAGGAATGCCCGAGTTTCGCCAGTCACCTCAACTCCAGGAGTTTTAAGAGATCCACATACACAAAGACAAATCAACGTAACATTTTATTAATAACTACCCAAGCACCAGCTTCCCCAGTAAAAGGCTTTGATTAAAAGCCTGAATTAATTTGAGGCCTAAGTATAATATTTTACTTTACCCAAAAAAGTAGAATCAGCACATTTGGGTGGAAAGGAATATAGGGAAGGAAGAAAAGCAAGCAAGCTTGGCAGCTCCCTAGGCTAAGGGTCTCCCGAGTATACTGGTTCAAATCTCAAGCCAATCTTTCTCTCCCTCTCCTCTCTGCCTTAAAAACATATATCAAACTAATATATCAGTTTCTAACTGATAGTATAACAAATTTACCCTTATGGACTTACAGGATTAACATGGTTGTTAAAACCATCCAGGTTCAACTACAGAGCTTTAAACTTGAATTTACTGCAGCAGGAGAAGGAGGGAAGTCAATGTCCATGTCACTTTCTCGGAAACCCCTCCTTTTCCTCCCTCTATTTCTCTTTATCCTCCCCCCGTATATGTGGTTCCTACCCCAACTAACTTTGAATTACAATTGTCTTTGAGCTGACATTTGATATTTGTTTGAGGGTCCACTGTCACTAACAACTTCTTACACGAGGCATCGAGAAGGGAGCTGGTTTTCATCTAGAACCATGTGACTTCAATTCCTAGAGACATTCTTTAGTGCTTGTCTTAAATGGCACTTTCTCAAGAAGGCTTTTCCAGGCCTTTTGACCTAAATTATTTTTTGTCTTACGCTTTCCTTTTGTAACACTAACCACATAGCTACTTGTTTAAAGACTGCCTTTCTTGTTAGAATGTGAGCCCTGTGAAAGTAGGAAGATGGCCATAAGCCCATGCAGCACATCAGTGCTGCTTAGATAAAGGTTACCCGTTCCCCAGGCAGATGCAACCCTGAGCCATGGTGCATAGTGTATCAAGTGGAACGCTGCCTGCATTTCATTCCCACTCAAGTCCTTGGCAATGAACATGCACAACCACACACAATGCCCTCCAGGCAGAGATCACTTCTGTGCTTTTACCACTGTATCCCCACTACCCAACACAAAGTCTAGCACCTGGAAGATTCTTAATAATTCTTTATCAAATTGAATTTTGATACTGAAAATTTTGACACTGGAAAGACTCAATTATAAATACAGCTTTTCAATTGATTTGCCCAATTTATTTTCCTACATTTTTCTCTTCTATCCTCCTTAAAATATGCACACACACACACACACACACATTAATATCTCTATATACAGTGCAATTTTTCTTCTAAGCCTGTGATCCAGAATTATTTGCTTAGTCTGACTACTATAACCTCGTCTTATAATGAAAGTTTCAGAGGCAAAGTGTAAGAAACTACGCAAGTTAACATAGTGTATTATTACAGGTCAGATTTTCTTCTCCTGTTAAATACTATTAATATATTTGTTAAACTTTTAGTCTCTATTTTTGCTTCCCTGACCCGAACAGTTTGTAAAGGTCTCTTGCATTCCCTCGGTAAAACTGGAGCTCTATATAACCACAGAGATTTCATACCGTATCTTGGAATTCTTAAAGCAAAATATTATACTGCATTCAGGAAACAAATTGAAATCCAATATCTTAAAAGAAAAAGAAAAAAAATTCCCCAAAACTAGTTATTCCAGATAGAACAAACTGTCTCAAAAAGTTAGTGAATTTGCCATGATTGGACATGATCAAGCAGGAATGGGTTAGTGTTTGTCATGGATGTTGTAAAGAGATTTTTGCAAAGGAGAAAAGTTTGAGGAGTTCTGTATTCTTAGCATTTCCTAAGCATGCAGGTTCTGCTACAGAAAAGCAACTCTCATTTTCCTGAATGCAAATGTGCAGGCATTTTATTAATTTATTATCATTTGTAGATACAAGAATGCAATAGAATTGTTAGAAATATATTTTGTTGTGAGTTCACTGTAACAGTTATGAATATCCTGAGACTAGTTGGGTTTCCTTCTGCATCTTGAGGCAGTAGTCATACCACAGGTGCAATCACTGAACTCTCAGAGCTTGGATTCCACGATTATAGCACCAGTTTCCCATCTTTGCAATGGAGAAGCCATACAGAATAGTGTTTTAAGTGTTCTGGGTTAGAACCAGGATTTTGTGGGGATAAATGCCATCTCTGGCTGTGCATGTCCTTAGGCAAGTCATTTAATTTCTCAGTGCCTTATCTCCTGATCTGAAAAATTGGGATAGAAATAATACCAAAGTCATCTGGGCAATTCTGAGGAGTAAATGAGTAAGTACATATAAAGCACTTAGAACCATGCCTGACACAGGAAGCACTCGATAAATGCTAACCCTATGCCTGCAGGCAATTTTCTTTTCTTTTCTGTGTCTTAGTTTTCTCATTTATAAAGCAAAAATAACCCTACTACCTTACAGTATTGTGAAAATTACAGGAGAGATATACAAATACCAGGAGTAAATAAAACTAATATTATGAACTGCTAAGAAAATCTTTTCCTTCCTTCCTTCCTTCCTTCCTTCAACTGAAAGTACTGTTTAAACTTTCTTCTTCACTCTGTAAGAAAAACGTTTTTACTAAAAAGAGCTAGGAATTGTACATCAGCGTAGACAACAGCTGTAGAAATAAAGGCATTCTTGTGGGCAAGCTTCCAGAGGTGGGTTTTAGCATGTTTCTACATATTGAAGACTGGAGCTTTTTCAGTATATGGAGTGAATGAAAAACACACTACCCAAAAATATAAATGCATTTTCTCAGAAGTAGAAGTCTCTCACTGCTAGATCTCCTACTCTTTACTTCAGCACGTATTCCCTAGTGTATCAATTCATAGAGCAATCTATCAAAGGTGCAGGGAGCAGAATGACCTCCAACAAAAAGAGAAAGCAACCTCTTCCCCAAAATGGGGGAGAGAAGATGGAGGAGATGAGCAGAAGGCTATACGAATTGCTCTCAAAGGTCTGCTTGACCTTTCACATTCCTGCTGCTGTACGGTGTGTCCTATTTCAAGGTTTCAATGAAATCTTACAATTCCCCAAACTTGGCCAAATTAGAGCCAAAACTTAAGGATGCAAATGCAAAGTCTTGTGCTTAGGTCAAAGAAACGATTGCCTACGTGCATGATAGGTGAGTCTTAGTTCGAATAGTTCACATATAAAGGCTGAGAGAGGTAGACTGATTCAAAACACACCATGTGTCCATAGCACGATGACTCTAACAAAATTATTTAAGCAAATATTTTTAAAATTATGACATCGTTTTTTAAATTATAAAAGTGGCCTATGCTTGGGGATGAACACGCTTGAAGCTCTGACTCTGGTGGGGCAAAGGCAATAATATATGTAATCTAAACCTTTGTACCCCCAAAATATGCTGAAATAAAAAAGGAAAAAAATGTCAAATATATTAATATACATAAATATATAAAATGCATAAACCATCTAGGTATCACAATTTACAGATAAGCCACATAACATTAGACCTTAGATTCTAAGCTCCAGGAAAGTAGGAATCTCCACATAAGGGGAAGCAAGAGAGGCAGAATCCTTGCCCTTCAGGACCTTAGTAGGGACTCCTCCTTCACATCCTTACTCAAATGTCACCTTCTCAGGCAGTCCCTGATCACTCTACTTTAAATTTCCCTCCCACAATTCCCATTTAATTTTCTCCATAGTACTGATCACCTTTGAACATGTATGGTTTTTTTAAATAATTTTATTTATTTATGTGCCACATACGAATACATTAAGTAGCAGATGCATGATTACCTTTATTCCACATTATGTATATGTATATTTTTTGTTTATTTTGTTTATTGTCTCTCTCCTCTCACTCAAATGTTGATTTGCTATGATATTCCCAGAGTTTAAACAGGACCTGAAACAGAGAAGGCAACTAATATTCGTTGACTTAATTAAAACATGAACAATCACACTTAAATATAGTTTTTTCCTAATAATTATAAACTATGTGTCCAATAAGAGGGGACTGAGTAAATAGATTATGATACTTTCATGAAATGAAATATACTAAAACTATGCATCACTACATTCGATAGCATGTAAAATTTCCACCACGTTTGTCAGATTTTGAAAGTCACATGAAAAAATGTATACAATACAATCTCATTTTCTATTTATATACACATATTTATATATTCATATTGATACATAATTCCTGCTGTGTAGCTGGGATCATGTTACATACTGGGGACACATAGAGGGAAAAAGCATATTCAGGAAACAAACATTAAAAAGATAGTGATGATAATAATACAATAAGCACTGTAACAGATATATATATATATATACATATATGTCTGTTCCTTCTGCTTTAGGAAAGGTCTGGCTTCTTGAGAAATGGGTAGGAAAAGGTGGAAACAGTTATCTCATTAGAGAAAAGGTGCTTTATACGTGCACACTGTTAATGATCAAGCTGTCAGGGAAAATGTTCTCTTGGTGATGCATGTGATGATACAATGTTCTTCTTACCATTCAAAAGCAAAGCCCCGATTTCTATATTATTCATGATTACAGTGAGATCTTGCAAGTGAAATGTAGGTTATTAGTGCTTTGATATCTTTAGCCCTGAATACGAATAGGAACAGTGTGAAAATCCAGAGAATTGCAAGAAAGTCTGTTTCTGCTTTCAGTGCATATTCCATTACACGGTGCTGTATCTGCTACGGTAGTGAAATCTCAAGAAGACCCATCATTTTTTTTTATCTTTTCTTTCCCCACTGTCCTAAATACACCAAAGAAAGCAGAGACTCAGAAACTCAATCTGACACAATCCACTCTGTCTGTCATCAGTACAATATGTCATTTGCAAGTTCATCCAGTATCTTCCATCCATTACAGGGTGTGGAGCAGCTAAGAATAGCTGCAGAACTTGACGCTAAGCTGCTTGTCGGGAAGCACTAAACTTACTGCGTGACTCACTGTGGGATGTGAATTCTTGTGAAAGCGCTGATAAAGGAGTCTTTCAGCAAGGGAAGGAAAGAGAGCCTTTTAATGGGTTGCTATGACTGCTAAGAACTTCCACCACTTAGGTCTTTTTGTGGAAAAGAACAAACTTTTAGATTGGCAACATTCCTGAGCATCAGTGAGTAAATTTCTCCCTTGGGAGAAATGGGTAAATTTCTCCCTTCAGCTCAGAAAACAAAGTTGGATAGTTTCCATTAAAGAAAACTCAAACTCTGGATTAAACTTTGGCCATAAATAGCACCATGGGCATAGATAGCAGACTAAGGTCTAAACAGCTTGGGAGTGTTTGCATATTCTTCATTTCAAGTCATTCCTGTATTATTATATTAGCAACTAGTGCATTTGTATCAGCTAAATATCCCTAATGTATACCATTCTTAAATATACACTTAAAAATTTGGAAATAAAATGACAGGGAAAATTTACTCAGCTAGGCACTGTGCTAAGCCCTTTACATGCATTTTCTAATTTAATTTTTGCAATAACTCTACAAGGTATATTAGATTATTATGAATAAATTATGTACAGTTACTTGCCCATGGTCACAAAACTAGTAATTGTGATAGCATTCTGCAATTTGGCATTACTTCATTTCATTTTAATTTCACAACCACCTTCTATGGTAAATCAAGAACCTAGTATGTCACTTGAACTTTATAATGAGATTTCTGTGCAAGTCCCTGCCTATGGTAAATAAGACTATTAATTCAAACTTTATATTGATTTGCCTGGAATGAGAATTAGGAGAAAAGAAAGATGATTTCTCTAAACTATGAAAGAAGAGACATCATGAATACTCATCATTCTCACGTGAGGTTTATAAAGGTAGAAAAATAGATCATCTCTTTAACATTCAAAAAATCTGGTGCTGTGCATATTCTTTTACCTTATGAAATAGCAAATATTTGACTGTTTTGAATCACGAAAATGGAAATTCCACGTGGTTTAACCTACTAGCTAATACAGCGGTGCTTAAGCTATGGACATCAGAGAGCCAAGTGGACCTAGATTCAAGTTCTGCTACTGCTACTTTCTAGCTCTGTGACCTTGGCGTATTATTGTTGCTCTTAGTCATAGATCCTTTCATTGTAAAATGGAGCTAATAAAAGTGCTCACTTTTGTAAGATGATGATGTACACAGAGCACTTACTAGAGCACTGGTCCCATAATCAGCAGCCAACAATGCTCTGAAATGACCACTATATATATCATTCACTTATTTTCTTTTCTATGAATTTTTTTTTTACTTTAACCCAGGATTTAATTTTAATTTTAATTTTTTTAAATTTCAGAATACTATGAAGGTACAAATGTTTTGATTATATGGATTGCTTTTGTACTGCTTGAGTCAAAGTTATAAGTGTACCCATTACCCAGATAGTGCACATTGTACCCATTAGGTATGATTATCACCCATCTCCCATCCCCCCTCCCTCCTGCATGATTGCCACTGAGTTTTACTTCCATCTGTGCGTATAAGCGCTGATCAGTTAGTTCCAATTTAATAGTGAGTACATGTGGTGTTTGTTTTTCCATTCTTGCCATACTTCACTTAGGAGGATGATCCCCAGTTCCATCCAGATTGTTGCAAAAGGTATTAATTCACTTTTTATGCCTGAGTAGTACTCCATGGTGTACATATACCACATTTTATTAATCCACTCATGAATTGAAGGACACTTGAGTTGATTCCACATCTTTGTGATTGTGAATTGTGCTGCAAAAAACATTCTAGTGAAAATGTCTTCTTGATAAAATAACTGTTTTGCCTTTGGGTACATACCCAGTAGGCATTTACTTTCAAACTGAGCCATCAAGTCCCCCAATCCACGTACCTTCCTCTTATATCACCTTTTAAGTCAAAGTAGAACAGCAATTAATATGAGCCCTCATTCACAACTCTTCCTTTTTCTGTAAATTAAATGTCAGACTCACTATAGAAAACAATAAAGATTCAGTTCTGCACTCTAATTTATTCCCTCATTCTAGAATTTTATACTTGTAATTTGTTACAATGTTTTCTCATATTTCTATCTCAGACCACACTCTCCCCTTTTCAGGATGAAGTATAATTTTTCCTTATAATTTATCTCTAAAGAAACAGCAAATGAAGAGCATTCATGATTATGTGATGATAACTCAGGGATTGTTAGCACATTATATTAATACAAACATTTCTGACAATGTTTATTTTTATGTAGACAATTATTTACTGTTTCAGTTATTTTGCGTAAAAGAAAAATAGATATCTATCTGTGTCTTTTAGAACTTTGGCTGAAAGCAAAAATGCTAATTAATTCTCTAAAATCAGTGTTACTAAACATAACCTAAACCTTTTCTTGCCAGAGTTGCAGAATGAATACAGGCTTTCTCAGTGGATGGCTGAACAATGGAGAGATTAACTTTTTTTTTTTTTTTTTAGTGTTTGAGGAATGCCTTTATTTTTTTTAATTTATATTTTTATTTCAAAGTATTAATTAAGGGGGTACAAGTGTTTTTGTTACAAGGATATTTTGTGTAATGCTTAAGTCAGGGCTTTTGCTGTACCAATCACCAGAATAGTGTTCGTTGTACACAATAGGTAAGTTTTTAATCCCACACCAACCCTCTCACCTCCCCCTTTCTCATGTCCCCTGTATTGTTTTGTGCATGTGTGTACCCATCTATTAGCTCCCACTTATTAGTAAGAACATATGGTATTTGGTTTTCCATTCCTGAGATACCTCACTTAGGATAATGGTCTCCTGTTCCTGTTGCTGAAAATGACATTACTTCTTTCTTTTTTATGCCTGAGTAGTACTCCATGGTGTTATATATTTTCTTTATCCATTCATAAGTAGAAGGGCACTTAGGTCAATTTCACATCTTTGCAATTGTGAATTGTGTTGTGGTAAACATTCGAGTGCCGGTATCTTTCTGATATTGACTTCATATCCTTTGAGTAGATACCCAGCAGTGGGATTGCTGGATCAAATGATAGGTCTACATTTATTTCCTCGAGGGATCTGTACACTGTTTTCCATAGAGGTTGTACTAATTTGTAGTCCCACCAACAGTGTATAAGCATTCCTTTCTCTCTGCATCCATGTCATCATCTATTGTTTTTTGACTTTTTAGTAATAGCATTCTTATGGGGGGTAAGGTGGTATCTCATTGTAGTTTTAATTTGCATTAAATCGAGTGAATAAACAACCTAAAGAATAAGAGAAAATATTCACAGCTATACATCTGACAAGGGACTGATATCCGGAATATACAAAGAACTCAAACAAATCAGCAAAAAAAACAAACAAGCCCATCAAAAAGTGGGCAAAAGACAGGAACAGAAGTTTTTCAAAAGAAGATGAACTTTTAAGTTTCCTTCTGCATTAGGAGTTTTGTAATTTTGATAGGAGTTTAATATGCATTCCTGATGCCATTTTTTCCTTTATACCCTTCTTCACTTCACTGGTCTTGGTCCTATTTATCACAGTTGTCTCATAACCACCCACTTAGACATTCATATCAGCCTAGGATGATCATATATTTCTTCCCTGAGACCTAGTAATTGGGCAAAGGGTTATGCCTATGATCTAAACTCGGTAAATTGGAGTCCTCACCCATAATTTTCTAGCTCATGGTTGCCCCCATTCATCTTTTCTATCATATCCATGAGCCTGTCTAAGAGTGAGGCCAACACAGAGAAGCCAGAAGATGATGAGAAAGAAAAGCAGAAGAGCAATGACACAGAGGGTCATAACACTGATTATATCATTTGAGGCCCTGAATTCAGCTGTGCCTGATGTCTATACACCCTTGGTCCTCCACTTATTCCAACCAATAAATTCCTTTGTATTAAAATCAATTTCAGTTGAATTTCTGTTACCTACAACCAAAAAACATAAAATGCTTGGCATAATTCCAGTTCATAATAATTGCTCCAAATTTTATTAATATTTATAACTCAACTGTGTTTAAAAAAATAGACTTTTATGGTTAGATAAGAACATAAAATTCTTCTATTCCTGTTCCCTCACTTTCTAGAGAAACTGAGACCAGGGAGGTTAAAGTATTTCTCAAAAGTTGCTCTTTATTTGCACATTGAGATAAGAATCCAGATTTTCTTTCTCCTACATGTTATATTCCCAAAAAATTGTCTACAATATAGATACTATCAGGATTAATTAAGGCCTAGGAGGGAAATAAAAAGATCTCAGGCACAGTTAAAGAGAAAAAAATGAACAGCCTTCTTTTAAGCTGAGTTTAGGAGCATTTTGTACATTTTGGGTTTTGTAGTTTTTTCAGACAAAATTAAGGTAATAATCAGTAAATTTGGATTTTCTGTTTACCCATGTCCTGCTTTTGCATTGCAATGAAAAAGAAAAGAATTCAATATTTGAAGTGGCTTATTTAAATTAAAATTACTAAACAACTCAATTCAGAGAATGCACATTGATCTCAAGCACCCAAAAGCACTGTAAAATGTATTACAAACAAAGCAAACATGACTAAAAGATACTGGATGATATAGCTCTTGGAATATTTCTACTGCGTAGACTGCACTAGGTCCAACATGGTGGCTGAGTGTGAGTGGGGAGAAGGGGAGTGGAGCAAGGAACACAAGAAATTGGAGACAAATTGTTTCTGGGGGACTTGGGGAGACTTCTTTGAAAAAGCGCCCTCTGAGCTGGCTTTGCTGGAGCGCTGGATTTCAAAAGGCTGCATTGGAAATGTGGAGGACAAAAACATTCCAGACACAGTAAACAGCGTGAGGACAGAAAGTTCAGGGTATATTTCGTAAGCACAGATGGATCTGTGAGTTCATGTGAAAGATAAGTGTATAAAAATAGTGAGTGTTAGGTGAGGAATATCAGAAGACCTTACTGTCTTCAACAGGCTTTCAGAATTCTCAGCATCTCAGTTTCAGGGAATAATACCATCATGCCCATACAACTTGCCAAAATACAGAAAAATGCACTCCAACGCCTATTTTAACCAATCAGGGCAAAACAACTTTCTCTTCCACTATTTCATGTTGTAGCATTTAAAACTTTGAATTTGACTATAAAAGTATTCGATCCAACACTGTTTATATTAGGAAAGATGGAAATAAAAAAAAAAAAGAAAACAAGGAAAAAACCCAAATTATAAACAATCTAAATGTCTAGTAGCAGATTATCAAACAAATTATAATATCCAAACCAGCATACTATCCAGATAAATTCACATTGTAAAAGAATATTTAATTAGGACAATAATGTTCAAATATGCTGTTAAGTGGGAGAAAAAAGGTACTAAACACTATATAAAGAATTAATCCCTTGTCTGTATGTGTATGTGTGTGTGCATATGTGTGCGTGTGTGTAAAGCAAGATTGTATTCTAAGGCACTAGCCATGATTATTGCCAGATGATAAGGTAAAAAATATTATGTGTTTCTATTTTCTACCCTTTGCTTATTTGAGCTTTAAAATTTTACTAAAGAAAGTATGTTACTCTTGCAAAATAAAAATGTATGTATATACTTATGTATGTACAAGGCTTAATTCTTTACCTGGGGGAAAGTGAATTTAAAGTAGACACTAGGCTTCAGATGTTTCCTCAAAAAGAAAATGAATAAATCAATGAGTGAATGCTCTCTTTGTCTGAAACAAGAGCTCCCATGTGAAAAAGCCTCTCTACCCACTATGCAATTTAATCAAATCCTTTAATCAAACTTAAATTTATTTGTTTAATTCTGCGGCAATTCTTAAGCTATCACCAACATTTCAATCAGAATACATGCAATGTTGAACTTCAGCATAATAAAATTTCACACAATATATTTTTTAAATAACTGGAAGAAAGGGATTAAACTCTTCCATTTCTTTTGAATGTTAACTCCCAATGACACTCCCAAACTATTTGATGGTCACCTCCCTGAAACCACAAATAATTTACATTAAATTATTAATTGTATGTAAGATGTAAATGATGAAAGAGCTCAATTTACATAAATTTGAAAAATGCCCTAAAGGTAGGGCTTAGTTGAGTGGTGATACTTAGCTAAGCACTACAGACCTAGTCTTGTAGGGTAAAAAAGCTTGTCTATGTGCCACCTGTATTTTCATCATGCCTTACCCTTTCACCACAAGTAAACAGGATGTTTCCCAATTTGCTTCCTTTCACTTAACATTTATCTTTGTAGGAGATGAAGGATAGAGTAATATTGATTGTAAAACAAACACTACCGGCACCAACCCAGCATGTATATCAGTATTTCTGCAGCTTCATAATGAGCCAGCAGTAAGTGACACCAAGACTTATTAGTGACACTAGACCACTGACCCAGCAGAAGTGTGCACAGGCAGGGGGGTTCCCATTTACAAAAGGGCTGTTTGGCTATGCTCCCAGTCTTCTGCTCTTTGCATAGAGCGGATGCTTTCAGCCTTCACTGTTCATCAGAAGCACCTGAGGAATATTGTTCAAATATCAATAACAGGGCCCCACCCACAGAGATTAGCTTTCCACTGATCTTTGGGGGGCCCTGGGTATTTTCTGAACATCCCCAGAGGATTCTAGCTTATAGCCAAGTTTGAGAACCCTGATTCAGGATTAGAACTATGTAAACTCACATTTTAGGCACGAATGTCTTCTTTTTCTCTTCACAAATTTTGTAATTTTATTTCACAGACTTTCAAGGAAAGTCTAAACCACCCAGATGATCAGTATTTCCATTTCCAGTGTGCCTCCTCACCCTTCCTCCCTATCTCTGACTTTCTCTTAGGAAATGCCCTCAGTATTGAGTCCTAACTGTTGAAGAGCAGGTTGCAAACACCAAAAATTCAACCCTACTTAGAAATTTCAGCAAGGAGCCTGTGGTATAAAACTCAGCCAATACAAGACTCCTCCCACCCTCCTGCTCTCTCCCCGTCACTAACAGGTGTCACCAGTCTCTTCCCATCTCCTACCCACAAATACTTCACACATAATAAGGCCACCAGAGGCTCAGCCCAGAGCCTTCACTAGGTAACTATGCTTCTCGTGAAGGGAAAAATAGACTTAGCTTGTGCCTTGATCACTCCTTTTACCTCCTCCCCAATTACTGAAGGCTGCCCCGTCCCCTCATGGCCTTTCCCTTAAATGTCTTTCTAACAGAGTGCGTGGAAGCCAGCAGCTCTCACGCTTCAGGAGCGCACACCCGCTGGAAACCGGAAGCGTGTCAAAGCACCTGTCAATCCCGGACACCCTTTCCAACCGTTGTTTTCTGCCATCTCTTAATAACCTCTGTTCCCTCAAAGTGCACATTCACCCCAGGCTCTGCCTCTTCCCAGCCCCAGATCTGTCACCCCCTGGCCACACAGGACCATCACCATTATCGGTGATGACGTCAGCGTCTTACTTCTCATTCCCCTCTATGTCCCTTTAGTATTGATTCCGATAACCTTTCCAGAACCCTGGCCTCAAAGTAGGACATGACCTTTGCTGCAAAAATAGCTTTTATTTCCACTGTACTTCAGCCACCTACTGACAGCCATCGCTATACTTTGGACTCTCCCTGGGAACAGCTTTTGTCAATGCCTAAATCTAGAAATACCTCTTCTACATTACCACCTCCTTTCTTCCTACAGGACCCTCTTGTGGTTTTCTTCAATAAAGAGCAAAGCTTCCCGAAAGAGGGGTCCCATGTGCTGTCCCCACTCTCTCACCAACCATTTACGATATCATCCCTTGGAGGCTGTGTAGATAATTAAAGTCAGTAGGGAAGTTAAGAGCACAGTCCTGGGTTTGTGTCCTACCTATAGTACATTACATGATCATAGAAAGAATATTTCTTCTCTGTAGACTTTGTAGAAAAGGGGGACAATGAAAACCTCTACTTCACAGCCATTGCTGTGAATACTAAATGATATAATATAATTGATGTGTTTAGCATCAACTTACCGTCACATAGTAACTCTTAATACATGTTACAGTTTCTTCCTGTTGGTATTAATTTTCATTATTATCTGGCTTCTGCACCCACATGCATTTGGATCTGCTTAGGAGAAGTTCAACAGTGACACCACGTCAATAGGTCAGCAGGTCTCAATCCCCATCTGTCTCCAAAGGGCCATCCTTCCGGGGCCCCTCCTGACACTGCCCTCTCCTCCCCCTCCTTTAAACATAGGCATTCTTTTTCTGTAGGGGCACTTGTTACTTCTGTTGCTTTAAACTATTAATCATACACACTTACTGTTCTAGCTCTGATTTTGCATTTCCAATTCCCTGCTGGGATATCTTTACATGGTTAAATTGGCAGAATTTCTGGCTAAATGCCTGCAATAGAATTTTCCCCATATCCACACGACTTGCTCCTCTACAGCAAATGACAAAATCATCCTCCCACCTCCAGGCTTATAGCATAGCATCCCTTTCCCCATCTCCCTCTCCTAGTAGCCAATCGTGTCAAAACCCACAAATGTTGCCTCTGTAACACCCATCTCCTTTCCATTCACTGTGCTTTTCTTTATTCAATTCCTCAACACTTGTTTCAAGCAAAGTTTCTGATCCACCTACCAGGTGACTTTGACACTGACCAAGAATTACAGCTTCAGAGAAACCACTCTAGAATCAGGAATATCTTAGCCATGAATAATTTTAATATGAAAGGTTCTGCATCTAATTATAAATGCTGGAAACTAGGTTTTATTACTATGTTTCCAAATATCAGTGTTATTTGGGTTGAATATGGGTCAGATAATTTACTTTTTTGTTTTCAACCTAATATAAAGCCCTTCCAAACTTTCAACCATTTGCTATTACTTTTTTCCCTTAGTGAGTGTCAAATTAGCTCAATTTTAGTTAACTTCTAAGTGCTGACAAACCAGGCTATCCTCAGCAACAAGCAGAGAAAATTCTGAATAACTAGATATGATTTCAAGAAACAAGAAATTTCTTTGTCTCTGGCTCGTTGGCAATGAGACGTCACAGCCAAAGTTTATTACTCCTGCGATCATGATGGTATTTGAAGAAATCAACAAAAGAATATTAATCCTCACAATGTACAATAGTGAAATAATAAACATAATCTTAATGTCAAGTAATAGTAAATTATTCAAATAACTTAAGGGATAGTCATGTAATGAAAAACCATGGAAATATTAAATATGGCTTATCAGTATGTTTAAAGACATAGAAAATATAAATTAAGAGAAAAGATACAGTTTGAAACTTGTACACAGGATGATTTAAATTTTTTATATCAAGATTAGCAGAGGTAGTTTTAGATGAAATCATGGGAATTTCCTTCTTTTGTTTAACTGTATTTTCTATATGTTCCACAATGAAAAGATATTAAATTACAAAAAGGGAAAAAGAGTTTTCTTAATATTATACATAGTCCAAAAGTAATAACTATGCTTTTAAGGATAGCATTTATTGGTCAATAAAGTTAATATAAATTAGGTTGTTCAACATTTATGCAAAGCCTATTTTGATAGACCCTTAAGAAAGAGGAAATATGTGTTTCTGAAGACACGAGAACTAGGAGAAATATAGTCACCAGTGACTTGGCTGGTCAAATAAAGGGGAGGGTAAAAATACCAGCTTCCTACTTAATAATCTTGCCTGGACAGAGCCTGCCACCAGAAACAACTGACCTTAAAGAAATGCAAAATTAGAGGCTTCTGCCAAATTTGCTGTTACTGTCTCAACATCCATGGCAATTCTACCTGCATAATAAAACAAGCCATCATGACTCACAAGGAAATAAAATTTATATTTTTTGCCACTAGCATATTCCTTGAGAAGTTTAAATCTTTCAAAACTTGATCATGCACAGTGTACGACACTTCCTCATGAATTCCTAATGAGGGAAGTATTCAACAATTTGAATCCAAGTTTAAAATAACTATGTTTAAAGTAAATATAACATTTGTAAATAAAAATCTAGAATTTCCTACGTGTCATACAACACATGTAATCCCACAAACTATTTCCTGTTACGCAACATCGATATGAAATTTTACTCTGTTCTTGCCTATTGCAGACCAGAAGCAAGCTGATGCACCTCAGATGTGCTAGAGAAGAACTTTTAAAAAACTTTTATACATACATAATGAGTGTGATGTGCACTGTCTAGGGGATGGACACATTTGAAGCTCTGACTCGGGGCAGGGGGGCGGTGGGGGACAAGGGCAATATACGTAACCTAAACTTTTGTACCCCCACAATATGCTGAAATAAGAATTAAAAAAAAAAAAAAAACTTTTCAGGTAAGAATTCTTGGTTCCCCGAGTCCTTTCCATTGGTCAGACCTCGCTATTTCTCTCCCGACACATGTGGCATTACTTTCACTGACTCAATCAATACCCTCTAAGTCTTCATAGTAGAAGTAAATTAAGTAATGGTTTTAGAATAAACCATAAAGTCTTCATTTGAAATAATGTGATATTGAAAAAAAAAAAAAAAGCTTACCACTAATGGAATAGATTGCTTTCAAACATCTAAAAATTGGCAAAAGTAGCCATGTGTTTGACCTACCTACATGTTTGAACAATAATGAACACAGGCCTGTTTGCTTAAAATATTTCCTAAACATTGCAATCTTTCAAAAAAAAAAAAAACCCAAAAAATAAAAGGCTCACGTGTATTTATTAACAGTATTGAAAGATCCTGGTCCCATTTGAGTCAAAGCAATCAGACTTCTGTGGGGAAAGAACGTGATTCCCCATCACAGAAATACCCTCCAATCCATTACGTTTAGAGATGGCAACTCTAGGCGAATCGGTGCGGGACGGCTGCTTGACATTCTGTTTTCATTCACTCTTAAAGAACTGTGGCAGCTTTTAAAATTGATTGTGGCTTTTAATTCTTGAACCAGGAAGCAGAGATCAAGATAATTGGCACATTTGTCTAATTTAAGGACTAAATATTTTAAATGACCAGACTGTTAACTGTGTTTGCTGTGAATCACTGAATCTGCACTAGCAACAGAACGATGATATAAGTGTTTTTTTTTTTTTAATCTGAGAAATTTGGCTTTTACTCTACTTGCAAAGGAAGAAAGAAGCACTAAAATCAGCCTCTCTTTGGTAACTCTTTAAGATAAAGTAGCAAACCACAACTTCCCATAGATCTAAATCATCTTGGTTCCGTGGTCAACACCCCATTTCAGGCCAACTTCACCTCACACAGCCTCTCTTGGACTGAGAGAGGCTCCCTCTTGCTCCCTGCTTTCCTTTTCTCTTCATTTTGATCCATGCCACACACTGTTGCCGTGCCAATTTTTCTACAATTTCTCTTTAGTATTTTGGTCACTTGACTTTCCTTTACATTAGTTAAGACTGTGGGCTTCCACTATTTACCCAAGGTGTGCTTTCCCACATGACTGCTCACTTCTTTGTACGCGCTGACTCCCCTTGTTAATGGGCATCCTATTCTCTAATTCTAAGAGAGGGCCCAGCTCCTCCCTGCACCAGACATAATTCACAGTGCTCGCTCTCGGTGGGCCGATTCCCCTGGCTCAGTGAGCTTTATGTAGAGCTGAGTAGAGAACATACTTGGCACAAAGCATGAAAGTCTTAGGGAGTAGCCTTCCTTAGACAGGGTCAAGGGTGGACAAGAATAAAAATATCTAGAATAAACCCAGACACCAAGAAGAGAAATTACATAGATGACATGCTGTGTTAGCTTCTTCAATTCAGCTCAGTTTTTCAAATGGATCATTTCAGTTCATTACATCTTAGCTAGTCACAGGGAAATAGGTAAAAAGTGTTCTTATTAATTTATTCATCATTTTTACTTTAAAACAAATATAAACATAGCATGGAGTAAAACACAAAATTTATATTCATTTGTTAAGATAAAATGAGGACATTCTCTAAAAATGTCCAGGTTGGAGAAGACAGCATTAGGTTATACCAAAGTCTTTTGGGAATACTTGTTCCCACTTCTCTGCCCATCTCAAAGAGGGCAGCACTGGGTCTTTCAGTATATTGTAGCCGTTTAGTGAGGTACTATGATGGCAGAAATCTCAGAGCACACTGGTAGAAAATCTCTGAGTGTCTTGAGACTTTTGCCTGCAGTTTACACTAAACAGATATAACTGAGTCTAAATGTTCCCAGGTGGCACATTATCGCCCTTTATATTTATGTCTCCTTTCCTATTCATGGTCCCTTCTCTACCTCCCAAGTCATCAAAAAATTCATTACTAAAAGATGGTGCTGTGAATAGATTCCTACATTTTCAGATTTCAAGGCATTGTGATATACATCATCTAATTGACGTTAGCAGTGATCATGTCAGATTTATAAAGGAGGAACTTTACTCCTAGTTTACACATGTGGAAACTGAGGGCAAGAGATTAGGTAAATTGTCCCTGGTGATGATAGTCTTGTGACTTCAGATCTGCTGCCCTTTCACAGTAAGACTTTGCCTACAGCTTCTCTGTCCTTTGTTTCCTCAACATGTTCAGCATATATCACAGAATACTGGCTTACAGATGTTTTGTAAATGGTCTTATATAATTTCACATTTTGTCCCAACTAGACTGTGACTTTCTAGTGATAATCTCAGTTATCATGGTGGTTCAATTTTATACCTTCTGTTGTCATAGAATCATGACTTAAAAAAAAATAATTTTCTCAGGATCCTAAAATCAGTTGCTAGGGAAACAAGCTGACAACTCAGCCATAAATCCATAAATATGTTTATTAAAATCAAAGTAGAAAAAGGAGGAGGGAGTAGCAGGAGGACAAGGAGAAAGAAAAGAATAAAGCAGATAGAAACTGTCACAGCTCTCTTCTACCTGTCCTGGCTAGAAAGTCACAAGGAACACCTTAGGTAATGGGAGTGACTTGGTCCTGACAACACTTATTACCTCTACGGATGGTGCTGTCAGTTCTTTATTCACAGAAAGGCATTGAGTAAAAGCCAAAAAATGCATAGACTGTTGGGAAAGAAGTAGAGTTAAATCCTAGCGGATGCTGCTCATTTACCTGATTAGAATTTATTCCCCTTCTTCTGTAGAAAAACCTGATATTGTTAAGGGATCCACCCTACCCCTACAAACTCTATGTGAATTGGGGAAAATTGACCTGATCCCAGTAACAGAGAAAAAGTCCTAATTTCCACCTGGTTGTCACTAGGTGGTTCCATCTCCTCATGGAGTTTTGGACATGTGGGAGGGCATTTTTGGTCATCACAGTGACAAATGCTTTGAGCATTTAGTGCATGAGGTCCGAGAAGCTAAACAAGCTTCAATGAATAGGACATCCTTTATAACCAGGAATTGTACTGGCCAAAATACCAAGGGTGGGCTTGTTGGAAAACATTAGTCTAAAGTAATCAATGGCAAAATACTCTGGTAATAGCAGAAATTCTTGAATAGATACTTAACCAATGATATACAAAGGCCAAATCTGCACATGAAAAGACATTTCCATTATTGGCCATTAGGGATGCAAATTCAAACCATGGTGAGATACCAGCACACACCTATGAGGATAGCTATAATAAAAAATACTGAAAATATCAAATGAGGTTAAAGATGTAGAACATCTTTACTCACACATTTACACATTGTGGTGGGAATACAAAATGCTTTCATCACTCTGGAAAAAGTTTTCAGAGTTTTGGCAGTTTCTTATACAGTTAAACATATATTTATATGACCCAGAAAGCCCTCTCCTAGTTATGTACCCTATAAAAAGGAAAGCTTACCTTCACACAAAATCCTATACACACTAGTGTGTGTGATAGCTGTATTAATAGCAGCCAAAAACTGGAAACAATTCAAATATTCTTCAGTGAGTGAATGGTTAAACAAACTGTGGAACATCCATACAATTAATTAACTCTTCAGCAATAAAGGAACAAAGTATTGATCTATTGAGGCATGCAACAACTTGGATGGATCTAAAAAGCACTAAGGTGAGTGAAAGAAGCCACTCTCCAAAAGTTACATACTTACGATTCTATAGATGAGCTCTCCCCAAAAGACATAACTATAGTTTCAGAGAACAAATCAGTGGCTGCCAGAATTTAAGAGGTGGGAGAAGATGTAACTAAAAAAGAGCTACTTTGAAATTGTACGTTTTGTATCCGTAAGGGAATTTTTTAATGTGATTGAACTATACTGTATCTTGATTAGAGTGGTCATTATATGAATCTATATGTGTGTTAAAACTTACAGAACTGTGCACAAAAAAGTTGATTTTAAAATAAAATTAAAATAAGAAAGATACAGGAGCTATAAATTCAAAAGCTTTTCATTTTGCAGCAGGGTTGTCAGAAACAAATTAAAGTTGTTCAGTAAAGGATAAGGGCATCTATTCAAAAGTAATAGTGCATAAAAGAGAGACAGAAAAATCCACTGGGAGATGTGAGTAGGAAGAAGTCATTTCTGGATTAGAACAATGAGTACACAAGTGAAAGGAAGCCTGGATCTTGAAGGACTGATAGAATTTTTCATTTTTTTATCTAGTTAACACTATTGATACTACAGAAGTAGTATTTTCCCATGCAACACAGCAACACAGTCCAACGATAGAGAAGTATAAAATAAACCTAAGTGGTGAAACACACATACACAAGCAAACAAACCGCAACTAATCCAACTCCCCAGGGAAACCACCATAATCTTGAATATAAGCTTGGCTTATATCTTCCCAAATATTTTTATTCATATATAAATACTGAATATATACAATTTATGGACCAGACTGAACTCAGTAGAATGCAGACATGCAATGATTTTACTTTTCTTTAATGTCTGCAACCACACTCTCTCAAATTTTTCTATACCACTGCTTGAAAACATCTGGAAATTCCATACTTTGTAGTGTCTTTTAGCTACTAAAACTAAATCACTGAGTTTATTTAGATGAACAGTTTTTTGGGGGAAGAAGTATTAGCATAAAATAAACTCAATATATAACATATCGAGGATTTGAATAATATTTCATAAACTGCAAGAGTAGAAAAAATAAAGCTAGGTTTATATTATCTTATATATGTGATTTCAAATATGCAGGTTTAGAGTGATATCAGCAAGGTGGCAAAATAGGAGTTTCCAGCACTCTTCCTCTCACAAAAATATCAATTTGAGCAACCATCCATGCACAAAAATACTTCCGCAAGAGCTAAGGAATCCAGGTGAGAGATTATAGCATCTGAATGGAGAACAGAAAGAAAAGACACGTTGAAGAAGGTAGGGAAGTCAAGTTCACATTATCCATGTCACTCTCCCAGCCCCCACGCCCGGGCAACACAGCATGCAGAGAGATACCCTTCACAATGCAGAAATGAAAGTGGAGTAAGCAACTGACTTTGTCACAGACCCCAGCATCAGCCTTGTCCCTGTGAAACCCAACACTAGGTCAGACCCCATAGTGCCAGGCCAGCCCTCATAGCCCCAGGCTTTGGGTCAGCCTCTGTGAATCCAGGCTTCAGACCAGTCCCCTCAGAACCAGGAAAAAAACTTGTAGTAAATACATTTTAAAAACCTGTAGTAGAAAAAACCTATAGTAGATACAGAACTTACTAAAAATGAATATCAAGAAATAGAAAATCTGAAAAGATCATTAACAAGTAAGAAGATTAAATCTATAATAAAGAAAAGTCTCCCGTCAAAGAAAATCCCAGGAGCTGATGGCTTCCCTGGAGAATTCTATTAAACATTTAAAGAAAAATTAATGTCATGTTTCTCAAACACTTCCAAAAAGTTGAAGAAGAAGGAATGCTTCCAAACTCATTTTTGCAATGCTGGCATTACCCTGATACCAAGCCAGATAAGGACACCACAGGAAAAGCAAATTACAAGCCAATATCCCTGATGAACACAGATGCAAAAATCTTCAGCAAAATAGTAGCAAATGCAATTCAACAGCACATTAAAAAGATCATACACCACGATCAAGTGAGATGCAAATGGTGTTGAGAAAGGTGGATATGCGCAAGAAGAATTTGAACCGTATCTGGTGAGTACATGTGATGCTTGTTTTTCCATTCTTGGGATACTTCACTTAATATAATGGGTTCCAACTCTCTCCAGGAGAACCATAGAGATGTCGTATCTTCATTATTTCTTATAGCTGAGTAATATTCCATGGTATACATATACCACAGTTTACTAATCCAATCATGTATTGCTGGGCATTTGGGTTGTTTCCCTGATCATCACCTAAATACACATCTGGGAACGACACCAATCGGATATCAGACTGAGGTGGGGGTTGAGGGAGGGGATGGGTGTATGCCTACCAATGAATGCATTGCGCACCCTTTGGGGAATGGTCACGCTTGAAGGTGCTGACTCGGGAAGGGGGGGTGGGGAAGGGAGGGATATATACCTACATGATGGGTGCAACGCGCACTATCTGGGAAACAGATAGTGTCTACGCCTGGAGCTCTGACTTGGGGAGAAAGGCGGTACATGGGCAACGTATGTAACCTGCAATTCTGTATCCCCCATAACAATAAGATGAAATAAAAAAAAAAAGAAAAGAGATCAAAGATGGCGGAGTGGTGGTGACGGCCTGAATCTGCGCTCCCGGGAAGGAAGGCATCGATCTGGACCTGCCACAACGCTAGAAGACCGCTCCCACACAGGAACAGCGGTGTGAATCCACAGAGAATCAGCGTGGGACAAACAGAGCGAGTGAGATCTGAGGTGAACGAAAATTGGGAACGCGGGACAGACACTAGCCAGCGGAGCGCGGGTCGGATACACCGGCCCCCAGCCGGGGCGGGTGCAGCCTTTCGGGAAAGCGGCTAGCCCTCCGCTCCCAATTGAACAGAGCCCTGACCCAGGCCAGCGCAGAATCACTGAGGGATACGTGGCGCATTGCAGACAGGAGGCTTTTTTGCGAAATTACCTTAGAACCTGGGGGATCTCAGCTGAGACAGCGCTTGGCGAGGAGGGACGGATCTGCCCCAGGGCGGAAAAACACAAAAGACTCCCGGACAGCAAATAGCGTCGTACCCCGTGCTGCCTTTTTCGGCAGTTCTCCAGCCGGTCACCCCCGGTGCGTGTCCTTGCTGGCCAGCCCCTGGGCAGTGGCGGTCTCTGCCTGCCGGGGAGCCGGTCCCCTCCAGCCCCGGAGCTCGGCAGGCGACATCTTGAAAGCGAGGGCGAAACGGCTCGGGAGCCAAAAAGTGCCCAGCGGCTCTTTCTGCCCGTGCTTCCTTTTTTGGCGGTTCTCCAGCCGGTCACCCCTGGTGCGTGTCCTTGCTCGCCAGCCCCCGGGCAGTGGCGGTCTCTGCCTGCCGGGGAGCCGGTCCCCTCCAGCCCCGGAGCTCGGCAGGCGCCATCTTGAAAGCGAGGGCGAAACCGCTCAGGAGCCAAAAAGTGCCCAGCGGCTCTTTCTACCCGTGCTTCCTTTTTCGGCGGTTCTCCAGCCGGTCACCCCCCGGTGCGCGTCCTTGCTCGCCAGCCCCTGGGCAGTGGCGGTCTCTGCCTGCCGGGGAGCCGGTCCCCTCCAGCCCCGGAGCTCGGCAGGCGCCATCTTGAAAGCGAGGGCGAAACCGCTCGGGAGCCAAAAAGTGCCCAGCGGCTCTTTCTGCCCGTGCTGCCTTTTTCGGCGGTTCTCCAGCCGGTGACCCCCAGTGCGCGTCCTTGCTCGCCAGCCCCCGGGCAGTGGCGGTCTCTGCCTGCCGGGGAGCCGGTCTCCTCCAGCCCCAGAGCTCTGCAGGCGCCATCTTGAAAGCGAGGGCAAAACCGCTCGGGAGCCATAAAGTGCCGAGCGGCTCTCTCTGCCCGGCGCCCTCCGCTGGTCTCTGAACCAACGCCAGGAGTGCGGGATATGCCGGGGCCGCGCTCAGGGTGAAGGGGCAGAGCTGCACTAAGGCAAAAAAAAAAAAAAAAAAAACCACGAACAAGAAGAATAGGCTCGCCGAACTGTATATTTTATTCTTGGTAAATTTCTTCTGGGTTTTGTTTGTTTGTGTTTGTGTTTGTTTTTGTTTTTTTTTTTTTTGGTTCTTTTTTTCTTTTTTTTTTTTTTTCCTTTTCTTTTCTTTTTCTTTTTTTTCCGGCGGCTCACGAGCCGGACAGCCCCGGCAGGCATCTTTGCCCTCTGGGCCTCTGGCTGCCGCGCCTTTTTGAGCGCGGAGGTTGGATCCCCACCACCCTCGGAGCTGTGCGGGCGCGCAGACGCCATCTTGAAATCCACTGCGAAACCGCCGGGACCCAGCAGGGCGGGCGTGAAGGGGCGGAGCTGCGCTAAGGCGTAAAAACAAAAACATCTAATGGCCGCTCCGGACCCAGCCGAGCGGAAGTGAAGGGGCGGAGCTGTGCTAAGGCGTCAAACAAACAAACAGAAAAACATTGAGTCGCTGAATTATATACTTCAGATTTGTGTATCTTTCTGCCTTGCGGTGTGGTGAGGTGCTATGTAGTTTGTTTTTGTTCATTTTTGTTGGCGTTTTTGGTGTTTTTTGGTTTGGCTTTTTGCGTTTTTCTTTTTTTTTCCTTTTTTTTTTTTTCCTCTTTTTCTTTCTTTCTTTTTCTTCTTTTTTTCTTTTCTCTTTCGTTTTCTCCTCTTTCTTTTCTTTCTTTCCTTTTCTTTTTTTTTTTTTTTTTCTCCTTCTCTTTCTCCTCTCTTTTTGCCTTCTAACTGGGGACCCACGGTGAGCTTCGGAACGGGCCAGGTCCCTGGCTCTGGTACATACCGGATCCTGAGCAGTCACCCCCAGGGCCGGAGATCTGCGGGCACGCAATCGCCATTCTAGGGCCCACAGACAAGTCACTGCGGAGCAATAGGGTACCAAGAGGCTCCCTGGACGGCCCTCTCCCCTGGTCCACGGACCTTATATAGGATCCCCGCGGAAGTGTAAACACTGAATATTTCTCCAGAAGCAAGAGTGTGGAACCTGATCCCTGGGGACATTGGACCAAGATAGACTTTTGCCCGTGGGAGCTACAGCAACTGGGGCGCTGAGCAAGCGAGGTCACCGTCCTCTCCCCATAGCTAGTATCTTGTCTGCAGATAGAGTCAGAAACCTCCCTTATAGAGGAAGAACCAAAGGGAAACAAACAAACAAACAGAATTTCGGTCTACTATTAGTGTGGACCCTGCCTGCCTTCTGAAAGACCACAACACAGTGTTCTAACTCACCAAAGCGGTCTTGGAGCACTCCAATCCTCTAGGATTGGACCCATTGGAAGCAGTCCCCCAACGGAAACAGAAAAATCTCTAAACAATACACAACAGTCTCCCCCTCTTGCCAAAAGAAGCAGCATACCTAGACTGTTTCACAGCCTAAGAATAGAGCACAAAGAGTCCTGTTAACCAGACTAAATCTATAAGTAAAGATCCAATGATAAATCTAGATGGGAAGGGCCCAGCGAAAAAACACGGAGAGCACAAAGAATCAAATGGAAAGCTCATCCCCAAAGAGAAATACCAGCTCCCAACCATCTGACACAAACCAGACTCAAAACACCAACATGTCACAGGAAGAATTCCAATTATGGATTATAAACAAGCTGAATAATATACAAGAATCAATGGATAAACAACACAAGGAAAACACAAAAAAAATACAGGATTTGGAGGAAAAATTCACTAAAGAAATTGAAATATTGAAGAAAAACCAAACTGAACTCCTAGAAGTGAAGAATTCACTCAGAGAGCTACAAAACACTGTGGAAAGTCTCAAGAGCAGGGTAGATCAAACAGAGGAAAGAATCTCAGAAATTGAAGATAACTCCTTCCAACTAAATAAGTCAGTCACAGAGATAGATCGAAAAAGTAAGAGAAATGATCTGAGTCTTCAAGAAATGTGGGATTATGTGAAGAAACCTAACTTGAGAGTTATTGGCATTCCTGAGGGTGAAGAAGATAACAAGCAAGGGTTGGACAAGCTATTTGAAGACATAATCGAGGAAAATTTTCCAGGCCTTGCCAATACTCTAGACATACAGAGTCAAGAAGCTCAAAGGACCCCTGGGAGATTCATAGCAAATAGGAAAACACCACGCCACGTAGTCATCAGGCTGACCAAAATATCCACTAAAGAGTCCCTTCTTCGAGCTGTAAGGAGAAAGAAACAAGTAACTTACAAAGGAAAACCCATCAGAATTACGCCAGATTTCTCAGCTGAAACCTTACAAGCAAGAAGAGGTTGGGGCCCCATTTTCACGCTTCTGAAACAGAATAATGCCCAGCCTAGAATCTTGTACCCAGCTAAGCTAAGTTTTCTATACGAAGGAGAAATCAAGACATTCTCAGATAAACAAAGATTGAGGGAATTCACCAAGACAAGACCAGCCCTCCAAGAAGTACTCCAAAGAGAATTACACATGGATGAGCACAAGAAAGATCCACGAATGTAAAACTACTCAAGAGCTAAAGATCAAATTCCAGATACCACAATGGCCCAGGAGAGAAAACATCACAATGAAGTTCTACCCAACAAGCTGAACAAAAAACTGTCTCACTTATCAGTTTTCTCAATAAATGTGAATGGCTTGAACTCCCCGCTCAAGAGACATAGACTGGCCCAATGGATAAAAAAATACAATCCAAGTATCTGCTGTCTTCAAGAAACTCACCTAACCTGCAAAGATGCATTTAGACTGAAAATAAAAGGATGGAAATCGATATTTCAAGCAAATGGTAACCAAAAGAAAGCTGGTGTGGCAATCTTAATTTCCAATAACTTAGCTTTCAAACCAACAAAAATAATAAAAGACAAAGATGGCTACTACATACTGATTAAAGGCACAATTCATCAAGAAGCCATGACTATACTCAATATATATGCACCCAACCTAGGTGCACCTAGATTCATAAAGCAAACCCACTAGATCTCAACCAAATGATAGATAACAATACTGTAATAGCTGGAGACTTTAACACCCCACTGACAGTACAGGACAGATCCTCTAAACAGAAAATAAACAAAGACATAATGGACCTAAATAGAATGCTAGAACAAATGGGCATGGCTGACATCTATAGGACATTCTACCCAAAGTCCACAGAATATACATTCTTCTCATCAGCTCACGGGACATTCTCTAAGATTGACCATGTCCTAGGACATAAATCATGTCTTCAAAAATTCAAAAAAATAGAAATTATACCATGCATCTTCTCAGATCACAGCGGAATAAAAGTAACAATGATCACAAACAGAAACCTTCACTCTTACTCAAAGTCATGGAAGCTAAATAACCTTCTCCTGAATAATTATTCTATAAAAGAAGAAATCAAGATGGAAATCAAAAATTTCTTTGAATTAAATGACAATGGAGATACAACTTATCAAAATCTATGGGATGCAGCTAAAGCAGTCCTGAGAGGAAAATTCATATCCATAAATGCCTATATCAAAAAGACAGAAAACATGCAAATAGACAACCTAACGAATAGACTCAAAGAACTGGAGAAAGAAGAACAGAACAATCCCAAACCCAGCAGAAGGCGAGAAATTACTAAGATCAAATCAGAACTAAATGAAAAGGACAACAAAGAAACTATAAGGGAAATTAATAAAACAAAAAGTTGGTTCTTTGAAAAGATAAACAAAATAGACACACCTCTGGCTAGACTAACCAAGAGCACAAAAGTAAAATCTCTAATAACCTCCATTAGGAACATGAAAGGAGAAATCACAACTGATGCTACAGAGATACAAGATATCATCTATGAATTCTACAAAAATCTTTATGCACACAAACTGGAGAACGTGGAGGAAATGGACAAATTTTTAGAAACACATAGTCTTCCCAGGCTCAACCAGGAAGAAATAGAGTACCTGAACAGACCAATATCAAGAACTGAAATCGAAACAGCAATAAAAAACCTTCCCAAAAAGAAAAGCCCTGGTCCAGATGGGTTCACACCTGAATTTTACCATACATACAAAGAAGAACTGGTGCCCATCCTACATAAACTATTCTCCAATATTGAGAAGGATGGAGTTCTCCCCAACACGTTCTACCAAGCCAATATAGCATTAATACCAAAACCTGGAAAGGACACAACAAAAATAGAGAACTACAGACCAATTTCCCTCATGAATATAGATGCAAAAATTTTCAATAAAATACTAGCAAATCGAATCCAAGTACTTATCAAAAAAGTAATCCACCACGACCAAGTGGGCTTCATCCCCGAGATGCAGGGGTGGTTCAACATACGTAAATCTATAAATGTAATTCACCACATAAATAGAAGCAAAAACAAAAACCATATGATACTCTCATTAGATGCAGAAAAAGCATTTGACAAAATTCAACACCCTTTTATGATAAAAACGCTTAACAAAATAGGCATTGATGGAACCTACCTAAAAATGATACGAGCCATATATGACAAACCCACAGCCAACATCATACTGAATGGGGAAAAACTGAAAGCACTCCCACTTAGAACTGGAACCAGACAGGGCTGCCCATTGTCTCCATTACTTTTCAATATAGTATTGGAAGTCCTTGCGAGAGCTATCAGGCAAGAGAGCAGAATCAAGGGAGTCCAAATAGGGAAGGAAGAGATCAAACTCTCACTTTTTGCTGATGATATGATGTTATATCTGGAAAACCCCCAGGATTCAACCAAGAGACTCCTGGAATTGATTAACGAATACAGCAAAGTCTCAGGCTACAAAATTAATATACACAAATCAGAGGCATTTATATATGCCAATAACAGTCAATCGGAAAACCAAATTAAAGACTCAATACCCTTCAAAATAGCAACAAAGAAAATAAAATATCTAGGTATATATCTAACTAAAGAGGTAAAGGACCTCTATAAGGAAAACTATGAAACACTGAGAAAAGAAATAGCAGAACTGGCAAATAGATGGAAAAATATACCATGCTCGTGGATCGGAAGAATCAACATTGTTAAAATGTCTATACTACCCAAAGTGATCTACAGATTCAATGCAATCCCTATTAAATTACCAACATCATTCTTTACAGACATAGAGAAAATAATTATACACTTTGTATGGAATCAAAGAAGACCCTGTATAGCAAAAGCAATTTTAAGCAACAAAAACAAAATGGGAGGTATTAATTTGCCAGACCTCAAACAATACTACAAGGCCATGGTTCTTAAAACAGCCTGGTATTGGCACAAGTGCAGGGACACAGACCAGTGGAACACAACAGAAAATCCAAATATAGAACCATCCTCATATAGTCACCTAATTTTTGACAAAGCGGGAAAGAATATACCCTGGGGACAAGAATCCCTATTCAACAAATGGTGCTGGGAGAATTGGTTAGCCACTTGTAGAAGACTGAAACAGGACCCACAGCTTTCACCTCTCACAAAAATCAAATCACGGTGGATAACAGACTTAAACCTTAGGCGTGATACAATCAGAATTCTAGAAGAAAATGTAGGAAAGACTCTTACAGACATTGGCCTAGGCAAAGAATTTATGAAGAAGACCCCCAAGGCAATCACAGCAGCAACAAAAATAAATGAATGGGACCTGATTAAATTAAAAAGCTTCTGCACAGCCAAAGAAACAGTCCAGAGAATAAACAGACCACCTACAGAATGGGAAAAAATTTTTGCATACTACACATCAGATAAAGGACTGATAACAAGAATCTATTTAGAACTCAGGAAAATCAGCAAGAAAAAATCAAGCAACCCTATCAAAAAGTGGGCAAAGGACATGAATAGAAATTTTTCAAAAGAAGATATAAAAATGGCTAACAAACATATGAAAAAGTGTTCAACATCTCTAATCATCAGGGAAATGCAAATCAAAACCACAATGAGATATCACTTAACCCCAGTGAGAATGGCCTTTATCAAAAAAACCCAAAACAACACATGTTGGCGTGGGTGTGGAGAGACAGGAACACTAATACACTGCTGGTGGGACTGCAAACTAGTGCAACCCCTGTGGAAAGCATTATGGAGGTATCTTAAACAGATTCAAGTAGACCTGCCATTTGACCCAGCAATCCCATTACTGGGCATATACCCAAAGGAAAAAAGGTCATTCTGTAACAAAGGCACATGTACCCAAATGTTTATAGCAGCACAATTCACAATAGCAAAGATGTGGAAACAACCCAAATGCCCATCAATACATGATTGGATTAGTAAACTGTGGTATATGTATACCATGGAATATTACTCAGCTATAAGGAATGATGAAGATACGACATCTCTATGGTTCTCCTGGAGAGAGTTGGAACCCATTATATTAAGTGAAGTATCCCAAGAATGGAAAAACAAGCATCACATGTACTCACCAGAAAATTGGTTTCCCTGATCATCACCTAAATACAAATCTGGGAACGACACCAATTGGACATCAGACTGAGGTGGGGGGTGGGGGAGGGGATGGGGGTATGCCTACACAATGAGTGCATTGCGCACTATTTGGGGAGTGGTAACACTTGAAGGTGCTGACTCGGGAAAGGGGGGGTGGGGAAAAAATATGAAACTATTGTTTTTAACTTGCAAAAAAAAAATAAATAAATAAATAAAGAGACAATAAATAAAGAATAGAATAAGACATTTTAAAAATCTCTCAATATATTTAGTGAAGATCTGCAAAGAGTTTGCATGCATAAAGCAAGAAGAGAATTCAATAAAAATGGAGCCATAAAAGAATAAGAGCTTAGAAAAGGGAAATGAAATTTTAAAAATAAAAATTCAATAGAAGAAGGCATTAAAACATTCAAAAAGTAATGATTCACACCTAATGGGTGCAGTGAGCACCATCTAGGGGATGGACAAGCTTGAAGCTCTGACTCGGGTGGGGCAAAGGCAATATATGTAACCTAA